>NW_010557276.1:0-412 GCF_000687285.1 Phaethon lepturus | reverse complement strand
TTTTCCAGGATATTTGGAGGCGAAATTGGGAATCACGGCCTGTTTTTAAGCCCAAACCCGTTTGATTTGGGGGTTTTCGGGGTTCAAGGTTTCCCCGAACCCCCCCCTGAAAGCAGCAGCTCTGCCATCCCCACCGCCGGCACCCACCTTCCTCGGCGTCGTGCCGGGCGGCCCCCCCCCGCACGCCGACCGCTGTCGCTCTTCCTCCTCTTCCTCTTCCTCTCGGCTCCGACCTTCATCCCCTGCGTCTCCTTCTCCGTCTGCGCCCATTTTTTCAGCTGCTGGGCCCGGCGCTTCTGCGCATGTTTCAGCCGCTCCGGCGTGCTCAGCCGAGCCACCGCTGGCATCTCCGCCAGCAGCTCCAGGTGCTCAGCCATGGTGAGGAGCTTTGCCGGAGAAGGGAGCGTATCCC
>NW_010557275.1:0-11134 GCF_000687285.1 Phaethon lepturus | reverse complement strand
GTCCTTTCCAACCTAGTGTTTCTGTGATCTCCTAATAAAAACAGAATAACCTTCAGCCAACAAACAGTAACAATGAAAGGCATATATGAAGAAGCAGTAGAAATTGTATCATGGGTTTTAAGCCTTTTACATTTTTTTGTGTGTGCATCTAAGTATCATGTAGATTCCTGGTTTCCTTACCTGTCAAGACAAATACACCAGCAATCAAAGCCATATGCATGATAGCTAAATACTAGGTGTGTCAGTAAACTTTCATGTTAAAATTAGAAGTCAGTCCCTACTGGATGAATAAACAGGGAAATTTACCTCTCTTTTTCTAGCTCTTCTAAATAACCAGTGCTTTCTCTGCTTCCATTCATAAATCCTCTTCTTGGAAAAGATCCCATGGGAACAGGACTGCACTCTCCTGAACGGCTTGACACAGACCCTTCCCGGCTCCCATATGAACGCGCAGACACCTTTGGCCTTAACTTCACTCCAGGGAAGTTGGTACTTTCCAAGTTCAGTTCTGGATAATAAAGAGCAAATGCTTTCAGAGTTGAAGTTCAGCAGCACAAATGTAGAAGCTCATTTCTATCTTATTTCCTGAACAAATCCATGATTTTTGATGGAAACATTTTGCACTGGAATCCACAGAAGAACATAATGTGAACAAAACCAATCTTAATGGTACACTTGGCATATCCTAGTCATCTAAGCAGATGGCCAAAATGCAATCCTGACAATCAGAAGAGTATCCTCACACGAGCCTGCCTGCCTCTTTCCCAAAGGACTTAAGAAATGGGCAGAGTTTTGCATAAATGGCATATGAATTTTTCTTGTGGCCCACAATAGCTTCTTCCTCAGAGATCCTGCAGATGCTTCACTGTCATGTAAACGGTGACAACTCTGTTCACCACAGGGTCCTTAAATGTAGACATCCCCTATGATATTTCTGGTTTGGTGGTAGGGATAATGGATGTATACAGGGAGTCAGTGGTCTGGGCTTGCTTTGCACATCCCATATAATGCGACAGCACACATTCCAGCAGATGTTCTAAGGAAGGGGGCATCAATTTGCAGTATGGCAGATACAATTCCAATAATATGATATGGAGGGGGTAGGGCATGCAAACAAGTTTAGAAAATTGGTGGAACTAATCCATCATTAATTTAAACAAGTGTATTTTTTTCTGAAGAACTGGATGAAATGCAAGTTGTATCAAAAGCACTTAATATGAAGCCCAATGGTAACAGTAGCAAAATCACAAAAGCAGCATAGAAGTATGTCTTTTTTGAGAATGTGTCTTAAAATGCCTACCAAAAATAACAGGCACTGAGACTATGCCTAACCCATCAAAGTCAGCACTGGAAAGAAGATGCAGCTGAGTTAGAAAACTTCATCCCAAAGGAAAAACAACTGAGAAACAAATGAATCTACTTAAAACATAATTCTAGATTTACCTTTAAGTCGTTCCAGTAAGTCAATTTGTCCAGAAGATGCCATTGCCTCATCTTCAATACTTCCTTGTAGCTGTTTCAGCACCTCCTGTAAGAAATTAAGCTTAATTAAAAAATCCTTACAATAATAAACCACAAGGTAAATACAACTTATCCTGCCCTCAAGTGCACGTTTACGTAACAGCTACTGGAACACTGATGTAAACAGTATTTCATGTGATCAAGTGTCATAACTTTAATTACCATCAAATATATTCTACAGTATTTCCCCAAGCACTGTCATGTAAAGTATATCCTGAATAACTCATCCTCTCTGATAATCCAATTTATCAGCTTATTTAAAAGTTCTTCTCAAAGTGAACACTAGTTACCTCAAATTTACAGATGGAGAAATGGCAGCATAGAGAAATTAGTTAAATTTCTCCATCTGTGTGCCTAAAGTTAGTCTTCTAAAAATAAAATTTGGATATATAACTGAAAGTTGCAAGAGTACCTTGAACACCATATTTTTTCAACCTCAAAGGTATGAGAAGTAATCCCCAGGATTTGTTTTCTGCCGGGCCTTAGCACCACTGTAAACCAGCAAGGAGCATCATATTATTCTTACTACTGCTACCACCACCACACCTGTGAGGAAAAGACTTAATACAAGACCATGAAGGAATCTTATTTGGCTTATTACTACTACTCCTACTGCACCATGCCTCCAAAAAAGAGATCTAGGACTCCTTCAGGCAGCTGAAGCTTCAAAGCTAAGAATATTGCCGTGTGCTATTGAAACTATGTATGATAAAATTATAGAGTTAATTACATATAATATACTATAAATATAATGTAAATTAAGCTGAAGGAACATACTTCTAATGCACAAAAAGATTCAGAGTAAACAATGACTACTGCACTGAAAGGGGCTTGTAAGCCCCCAGGTCCCTAATGCTCAGTGGCCTAAATTCAGGTAGAAAATTAAATGCAAGTTAGTGAATGCCTTTTCTATATCGTAATGGCAGATACATCAATAGTGAAAATAAATTGAAAAGACTGGCCACAAGGCAAAATGCTCTTACTAGAATTTAAAGTATCATTTTTCATACTGTGGCATAGAAAGTATTTTTAGAAGCAGCAAGAGTCAGGAAATGAAAACAATTCTGAATAATGAAAGGTGCTCCGTACTTTTCACACATAAAACTCTACACCCACAATTGTACTTCTGTTCAGACCTGAAAACTAATGAGTTTTAGACAATTTTAAAAAATACCCACATCACTGTTTTGCGCTTTTAAGAACCTGGCATACCTTATTGTCAACATTAATGGTTCTCGCAACTTGTACAGAAGGTAGCTTTTAAACATATTTTGCTCTTTTCAAAGGAATGAAAATGGCATCCACAAGAAGTCAAGATGTTCTTTAAACAGACATACTACTGAGCTCTTCTGTATTCAAAATGTTGCTCCTTGTACAAAAAAAAAAAAAAGTAAAAGGATTTTGAATAAAGAACTGCACAGGGTTCTGGGGCAATAAACTCCAAGCACTAGACTCAGAGCAGCATAGTCACTGCAGCCACCCACCATGTAATTCCTTCCTCTAGGAAGGAGGAATTCTGGAGTACAGACACACAAATTACTTTTACACCGTTTTGTGGAAATACTTCTGCAGGTGGAGTTGAGGCCAAATTTCCCAGTTCACATGTTGCCTGACTGATAAGAGTCAAGGTGTATGTCTGTGTTCATGTTTTAGCTTGGGTCAGTCTGACACCAGACTCCCATCTGCCCCACCAGCTGCACTTCAGTGCGCATCGCAGGGTAATCTCTGAGTGCGAACCAAATTCATTCCCGATCAAACCACGCTAGCAGTTACACTCAGGACTGCTAATGAGCATTCACTCCACGGGACCAGGCTGGGGCTAGTCCAGAACAAAAATCCCCTGAAACATATATAGTATGCATGCTGGGTCCTCAACATAATTCATCTGCGGGTTTGCTCTGACTGCACTACCTGTTAATGCTGGCATAGCCTTTAGGATCAAGTCTGGTGTGATAAAATCACTGCTCTTGGAAAGACTTGTGCTTGTGCTTTTAAGTACATTCAAGGGCATCCTCATTCGCCATATGGCTCAGCCATCTCTATACATAACACCTGCCTTGTCAGCAAAGTCAGGCAAACAAGTAATCCGCTGTTTTTCAAAGGACTCCTACATTATCTGACATAAGGGCAGATAACATTTGCAGACAGCAGTCTTAGCTTAAAAGCCTAAAAGGGCAATGTAGATATGTGGAGTGGTCTTGGGAGTTTTGTAGGCTTCTGAAAGATCTGTCAACTCAGATAAGTTTAGAAATAACTAATGAATCCCCTTCTTCTCAGAACAGCACCTTGGTGCAAGGAAAAAATGCAATACAAACTTCCAACCCGTCCTTCTGCTCCCTTCTAAGAAGCCTCTTTCTTACCTCTTTGTGTGGCAGTTCTGCTATTTCAGAAATTGTATGTTCAGGATACTTTCCTGCATAATGAGTCTTCCTGCTCAAAAAGCCAGTATGAACATATAAGTGGAAATACTGTCATCTTTTCCTGTGCTACCAAATTACATGACTGAGGTGTCCAGGCAGCCAGGGACTGCTCTTTCTGAGTATTGGCAAAAGCTAAACATTATCATACTGGATCATCTTTCTCAATTTTCTCTGCTACAATTCATAAATTTAGGTACTAACTTTCAGATTTTAAATGGCCCACTGTTCTTCAATTGCACACGCATTTTTTTTTCAAGTTGGTAGGTAAAGTGTTCTTTTTTACATTTTTCTACATTTCTTCTCTAAATTTCTACCATTGTTAAGGTAACAATGCCATTATGAGGCTATGACATCAATTTCGAACTCAATCATGGCACACTTGGAAATCTAAGTTGACATAGCAGACAAAGGTTAGAGAGGGAGATGCAGCCCCTGGGCCAGGTAATGGTGGAAAACAACGCAGTATGCTAAAACGACAAATCAGGGAATTTACAACATTACTTGAATAAAGGAACAAAGTAGTTTTCTGCAATAACCCATTTGGAGGAAACAGAGCAAGTTATCTATTACTATGATAACGTGAATTTTTATTTATTCACTTATTATAACTCCAGGACTCAACACTAATGCTGTTTATGTGCAGTTCTCCTATTTCTTCCCCCAAGATCAACACAGCGCTTTGAAATAGAGTTTTTCCACAGTAACTTTATATCACGTCTGTTATCATGTCTGCTAAATAGTATAACATCTTCTCCACAAATAAACCTGACTCAATTTAAGTTTAAATTAATATTCTGTTTAGTTATGGAAGTTTGAATAAATATATTGGTAGTGGTTTATAGCATCATTCTAAGCAAATTCTTTACTGACATAGTACTGACTTACTGATAAAATGCACAAACATAAATGAACATAACCATAAACATATAAATATCTATGAGGAAGGCTGCAAAAGTTTTTTTCTGTTTTTTTAAAGACTGTAAGTCAAACTATTTTAATGGTCATTTAAAAATAACCTAGTTTATCTTGTCCTACTGGGGAAGTACAAAAGAATGCTTTTGGAAATGGAGCCATCCCTATGACTCATCATCATTTAAAAAGGTTTCTGTCTTCACAGTCTCTGGACTGTGAAGTACAGGAACAATGTCAGGGGTTTGGGGTTGGTTTTTTTTTTGGACTTTATGAATATAGTCCTGACCTTACAACTACTTTATGGATAATTAAATAAAAAAAGATCAGATCAGTCAGCGAGTAACTGGAAAACTACTGAGAAGCAAAGCACCTTAACTAGCATTACATGCACCCAGCTAAGTGGTAAGGGTTGTAAATAAAATTGCTTAAGGGCTGTGAATTTATTCAAGCTGCTAATAAAGAACAGAACCACAGAGGAACAACACTAGTGCCAGATTTCAAACCCCAATGAATAAAGATTTAAAAGTATATTAAATTTTTTAGGACTGTAAGCATAAATATTATTCATATTTAGTAATATTTCTAAAGATGGTATCTGTAAAAAGACATTCTGGTGTAGACATATACCTCTCCTTTGGCAAGAAAAGCAGCACTAATGAAAACTTAGACAAATCAGATACATTTGGTCTTCTGTAAACACTACTTGCTACCCCCGTCCCCCGCTTTAAACAGAATTACTTGTATTCATTTTTCTAAAAGTTTTGTGTGTTCAGAGAATGCCAGAATAGATGAAAATCATCATGAAAATTAAATAGGACATCACTGGCAGCAGTATGCCAGATATACTGACAGGCCAGTATCAGTCAGAATACTGAACTAACAAGATGTTTTGAAATCTACTGGATCTTTTAAATGTAAACATGAGACTACATCTAAAAAGACTTCCAACAAAAGCTGTTCTATCAATCCCTTTTTAGTAAGACACTCTTCATACCTGTTCCTCCTTTTTAGCTAATAACTATACTTGGACCCATATGAAGCGACATTCCTGTTACCTACACACATGCATATATATACACACACACAGACTTCACTGTATGTTTCTTTCAATGTTTGTAAACAAAACCCTATTTGAGTTATCCTTCAGTTTATTTTTTTTAAGTTATGCTTATCTTGGTTACCACTATGTTTACAACATTCGAGTACAAAAACAGGTTTAACTGCACAAATATAGAAAGAGTTTACAATTTCAGACAATAACTGAACATCCATCTTAGCACCATATAGGATGGAAATAATGCACACCGGATGACTCAGAACTACTATTTTTAACCAAATCACCAACATTTTTAAATTAGAATATTCCTGACAGCTTTTGTACTCATGTTTTTAACCCAATACGCTGAAAACTTAACATACAATTGCAGTCTAAACTGAAAGTGATTTTTGAAGTTCAACCCAGTGCTGTACATTGTTTCAATTATTATTGGTTCAAAAGGGCAGGGAAAAACATATACTAAAAGTACATATACTAAAAGTACATCCATCACTCAAATTAAACAAAAACATTAGATGTCAAAACAGCAGGGGTAGAGATGGACACCAGCATACTATTTTCTATGGCATTTATAGATAGCAAACACTTAAGTTCAAGGTCTCACTCGACCCATCATAACTATATGAACTTGACAGTGCCTTAATACTATCACACATGGTACAACACACACAGAGGCCAAGTGAGAGTTATGGAAGAGGCTTTGTACTCCTATACATTTTGGCAAATTACACTGCTGCTTAATCAAGCTTGGTGGGAGCCCTTCTAATTGCCTGAAGTGCCAATCAACAGCTCTGGGTGCTCAACCCTATAACCAGGCCCAATGGTCAGCAATGATGACAGCACTGCTGACCGAGGTGAAACACTGGAGCAACTCAACTTTTAACCTTGTAGAAAGAGGAAAGCATTTGTTATGTGAAATGACATTGTTCATTTTAATTTCAAACAATGTCATTTTCTAAAAGAAAAATACTCTCTTGGTGCCACCACACTCAAGAGCTGTCACTTGCTGTAACCGCATACTGAAGTCTGCTAAGTTTTTAGTGCAAGCCCACTGTCAGATGAAGTAATGTTATCTGATTTTATGCTCAGGAAGAATGCTGTCTGAAGTAATGTCTGTAACTGTATTATATCTATCTATCTCACCTGCTCAATTTCACCTAAATTCTACAAAAAAGAAAAAAAAAAAGAAAGAGAGAAAGAGAGAAAGAAAGAAATAGAATAGGCCTTTATTCAATTTTCCAACCAATTTGGATTCTGGCAGAATCACAAAGATTATCCTAAAAAACTACTTATTGTGAAATCATACCAACAAACTTAAAAAGACACAAATCAAATATAATTTAATGCCACTGCTGCTTCTTTACTGCTTAAATAAATTCACTGGCATTTTAAATGTCTGTGTTTTGTAAGATGCTAAATGGCTTTTATAACTGCATTTTTAGTTCATATGAACTTAAAAAGAGTTATTTGCAAATGTCTATCTGCATTAGTTGTGCAGTCACTGAAGAGAACAATGTCCCAGAACTCATTACTTGGCTCAATTTGTAATAATCAGTTCAGCTTACGGGAGTTTCTTTCACTCATACATTATAATTTATCAAATGACATGAATATCTTCAAAATTACTTTTATTTTTAGCAGTATTTTTAAAGGATCTAGCGAATGCACTATCCCTCGCACATAATACTGTACTACCAGTATTCTTCTGCCCCATGACACAATCCTGATGTGACAGTCTCCTTTATGTGCCTTTAAGACTGACATCACCTCTTCCATTCTGAAAGGCATGGGTGCATGGGATACCATAAAAACATGTAAAATCCAACTGAGAGAAGGAAGGTGAAAGCTCACATTAGAAAAAAAAGAAAAAAGCATATAATGTTTCCTGTGCTAACCGTTATTACAATTTCCCCGTGAAAGATTTAAAAAGTTCAAGTGCTTACATGTTGAGAAAGGGAGCATAGAAATTAAATGGAAATCAAGCATATATTGGAAAGAAAATACTGGATGAATTCACACAGGACAACTTATAGAAACTCAGAATTTAGCATATATTCCACAAATATTTATACAGGCAAGGAATGTTACTACTGAATCAATGGCTCTTCTCCATACTTGTTCATCAGACAATGAATTTGTTGAAAAACACTGCAAAATAGGATTTTCATATGTCGAAAGTAAAATCTTTATAAATTTAGCCTCAAAAGAGGCATTGTCAATGTCAATGAAAGACTACTAGGCAGCAAAAAGAGAGTAGCTAGTAGTCTGCCAACTTGCCCCTAAGAATTCTCCAGATGAACAGCCTTTGTGTGTAAGACTATAGGGAGCTCATTTCATTCTCACACTAAACTAGCTAGTTATTATCATGTACAGTAAAGATCGTTCATACAGGCAGTTAAATAAAGCAAATATGAAGACATCAGGAAAAAAGTAGAAATCTGGTATGGCTACTCAAAGAACAAAAGAAGGTGTCACCATGTTCTGTCCACTTTTATCACACCTGTTGTGCAGGATGGGTGAATACAAAGCTGAAACAGGCTTTTACCAAGAGCAGGGGTCTATGTGCATTTCCGTTGGCTTTCACCAGGAGCAGGGGTACATGGGCATCTGCTGTGCAAATGCCTATATGGCTAACCTTTTGGAAGAGGACGTGACTTTCAAAGTGTCAGATCCTTTGCTATTACTATATTTTCAAAGTTCTCCCTTATTAAATAGGTATAATGTAACAAGGACAGTGAGCTTGTACTGAATTTTAAAATCTATATTATTTCAGAATAATTCAGTAACACCAAACGCAAAGTATACGTTATTATTGCATCAAAATATTTCAGTAGGTTGTAACTAATGTAAGTGGATTTTGAGCACTGTCTGTCCAGGATGTCACAGTGCTATGTAAGATTTGTATCTCACAATTCTGACTGAATTCACTCCTATTAGCTCAGCTGTCTGCAGCATTTCTAATGGTGACTGCAGTCGTGCAATTTCCATGACATACGTGACCCACTCACAGTGAGACCACAGCTCATTCAAGGAGACATGGTTTGGCCAAGAAATGCAGCTGAAAGAGGGGGATGGATTTTTATTTTAGTTTTAATACTGTAATTTTTTTTTTTTTAAATAAAATACATTTTCCGGGAAAAAAAGTCCATTTTTTCCTTGCACACTACATTTCTGTCAAGAAGGAACTTTCAAGAGAAACATCTGACTCTACAGATCATTATATACATGAAAATCTGTGTTTAAAGACTTCATCTGCAGAGGCAGAGTAGAAAATAACACTATTTTATACAAGGCTGTATTTTCAACCTTCCTGTGAGCACTGAGTCTTCTAACTTTGGAAGGTTTTTTTGTAGAACAGAAAAAATTGTATCATAGGGTGCACAACCAGTTGACAAAATCAGGGTGGCATTGCCTACCTTAAAGCTGGCATTTCCTTAATATTTGGATGAGCAAACACAAATAAAATGCATTTTAAGCCTTTTTTTGGTGGTATTTTTTTCATCTAAAGAAAAAAAAAGTAAAACTATTGTGTAAATTACTATTTTTTTTTTACTTTATTTCAATTACAAGGTTTGTTAGCACTACAAGCAAAGAACAGATCTGGGGGTCAGATTCACTGCAATGTCCCCACCATTGAAAACTCACATAAACAAGAATTTCACAGAAATTTAATTTATGCTTTTGGTTTATGGATTCCCTCACAGATCTTCCTTCTCAAAAGCCGTAAGCTTACTACACAAACTCCTCGTTTGCTGCTGCACCTTGAGCTTTCTTCAAAACAGTTCTAGTTCCTTCTACATTTCCCTTCGTTGTCTGTTGTAATTTATGTTCCTGCTTAAAGCTCGCCTAAAGCTGAGCCACAACAAAATTCAGTGAAGTATCAAAGAGATCAAGACAAAGCCTCTACTGTGTGCCAGACAGAGCATGTACGAAAACAACCTTTAAAAAACGGAAGTTTAGAGAAGAAAAACAAGCTCTGTTAACTCAGCAGAGTGCACAGTACCATATAAATACCTCCCAAGAGCCAAGAGTACAAAGTATTAAAAAAAAACCCCAAAAACCCTTAACTTTGGCCACATCACCCAGAGCGCCAAAAAATCAGTCAGACAAAATGAAGTTGACTCATTAGAGTTGGCTGGAAGATGCATGGAAACCATGCCAGGACAAGGGCAGATTCAACAGAGGCACCACTTTCTGAGGTACGCTGCTTGCATGGCAACGAGCAAATGAAGAGCATGCTAGAAGGTTCTCATCAGTTGGTGACACACAGGCTAATTAAGGACGGAAAATTTATGCTCAACTGCTGCAAGTAGTGAGCAGAAAAAAAAGTTTCTTTCACTAGCATCTGTATCCAGGTAAACAGGATTTTTTCCAAAAAGCTGGAAGCCAGGCACACAGAGGCAGAACTAGGATGATGTGAAAAACACAAATGCCAGAAACGAAGGATACAGTAAAAAACAGTAATGTGTCCACAGCCTCATAGCAGCATAGTATTGACATGACAGGATGACCATGATGCTTTGCAACTGCTTCATAAATTGTAAGGGAACTATGGATCATACTGGCAACTTAAATTCTTCAACTTCTCTGGTCCTTTATATAATGATCTAGCAACCCTGGTTTCCTAAAAAAACACAATCAAAACCACCAAAACCAAAACACACCACTTTTTAATGTGACAAAAGTTATCCTAGTGCCAATTTAACTTCACTGAAGTTAAATTAGCACACACTTTAGCCCCAACTGACGTAAGTACAAATTTTCACCAAAAATCCTGTCCTGAAAGTATTTGCTGAAGTGTCCTCCAGGAACATGAAATCTAACACACTGGGGACCATGGTAGTTTTCAGGTGGCCAGAGCTTTGTGGTGGATCTGCTTAGACCTCTTCATTAGCACTTTTGGTTGACACCCCTAAGAAGCCTGAAAAGCTTTTAAACAAACCAAAAAGCTGAACTATAAATCAGGATAATTAGCTAGCCTTTTAATTAAAAATATTAACCATGCGAATGACAAGAAAACGTTACCTGAAGAGACACTTCAATTGCTATTCTTCAGTCTCAGTGCAACCCCCCCACTGCCCACCGCACCCTTGCAGGGCAGATGTGAAGTGCAGAGCGCTACCTGGTCTGAGAAAGGGCTCTCCATCACTGGCGTCTCCATTTCCTGCTCTACAACAACATCTTTGAATTTCTCTTCAGCCATGGGCTCCCAGGCTGCTGCTGT
>NW_010557274.1:45076-49645 GCF_000687285.1 Phaethon lepturus | reverse complement strand
AGGGTGGGCAACCGCTGTATTTGGGGAGGGGAGGGATTCAGTCCTGCAAGAGCTGATGCGGAAAGCTGTTCCTGCAGGACAAGGAGAGGCTCTGCTACAGCAGCTGAGGAAGCACCATCCAGGACAGTGTTTGTTTATACAGCATTTTAAAAGGCAACCTGAAAAAAAGGAGAGGGAGGGCGGGGGGGGGCGGTGTGGAAATCAGGTGCGTCTCTGTTTGTACATCTTTACCAAATACATCTATCTTTTCACACTTCACAAGACAACAGTCTTATTTCACCCTTTTTTTTCCTGAAAATTCAGGGGTCTGTGGCCTGGGAGGCTTTTTCTTAGCCTTGCATTAAACGGACACAGTTTACTGAACTTTCAAACAAGCTCTCCACCTAGTATTTGTTTGTTCACACCCATTTACACTCCCTTGCTTTTTAACAGGTTTCAATAAGACTTATTTTTTTTCACAAGACAACAGTCTTATTTCACCCTTTTTTTTCCTGAAAATTCAGGGGTCTGTGGCCTGGGAGGCTTTTTCTTAGCCTTGCATTAAACGGACACAGTTTACTGAACTTTCAAACAAGCTCTCCACCTAGTATTTGTTTGTTCACACCCATTTACACTCCCTTGCTTTTTAACAGGTTTCAATAAGACTTATTTTTTTAAACAATCAGTTAATGAAGTTTTATCTGAATAGTCATAAGCCTATTAGTGCTCGAGTTGTCCATCAAATCCCCCCTCCCCGAGGTTAAACAAGACCAGAAATCCTTTTGTACTTGAAATAACACACTGGGAAGAAGCAATGAAGGATAAAAAAGCCCAAGCCCCATATTCGGTCCTTTTTAAAACATGAAGAGATACTGGAAAAGGGACATAAATGCAAGGCGCTCCCCCCACCTTCTCCTCCTCTCCCTCCTTTGTAGGTCACCTTTACTATGAAGACTGATGCTTCAAGTCTTCATTTGCTTAAATCAGGAGAATAAGTTCAACATCCCTATCAGGTAACTGCTGTACCCCAGGTGGGCGATGAAGGGGAAGGGGCATCCATCCCAGCACCAGGGAAGGAGGTGCCCTCCATGGGGCGAGGACCAGGTCCTCTGATGCTGGAGTGGGGTAGGGGGGGCTTCCCTGGGAAGGGACAGGTGCTTTTGGAGGAGGACAAGTTTGAGGACATGGCACCAACCATGCCGGGCTTGGGTGGAAGGGGAGCAGGCAGACATATTGTGCTGAGGAATGGCCCAACACTGGCCTCAGAACCCTGGGAAGGGCTGAGGGCAGCAGTCAATGAGGAGAGCGTGGCGGCCACAGACGAGGAGCCCTTTGGCAGCCACCCCTCTGCCCCGGGGGAGCATCCTGGCAGGCGAGAGAGCCCCCACTCCCCTGAAATAAACAGCAGCCTTCCCAATGCTTCATTAAACTAACACAGCTTCCCGCCATTGCCCCGGCAACCGACACAGGCCTCCTGTTTGCCAGCTGGGGGAATTAAAGGCAGCCTGGCAGCCAGCCCCCAGTTCCTCCGAAAGCTCCGTTTACACTGTCAGAAAGCATCCCGGGGCAGGGGAGGGGCCCAGGCAATCCCCAAGGTGCCACCTGAGATGGGGGAGGCCTGCCCGCCCCCGCTCTGGCAAGCTGCAGTCCCCAGGGAGCCAGGGACCCGACCACTGCCACCAGCGCTGGTGCTGGCAGGCAACAAGAAGCTGGAGGGCTCGCCAAAATGATCCCTGGATTGGAAAAGGACTAAATAAACCCTGGATGGTGCAACAGCGCAAAGCTGGACGCTACTCCCCATCACAGCAGCACCTCTGTCCAAACATAATCAATAGTTCACATTAATTAGCAACACACTCCTCTCGCTGCCCATCCGCCAGCAGAGTGAGCAAATTACGTCCTCTTGTCCCTGGTTTTCTTCCTTTCTTTTTAATCATGTACGCCACGAGGTAATCCTTAGCACCAGCCCCCCACTCCCATTGCCCCCTTGGTGGATGCGGGAGAAGCAACAGCGGATAAGCTGCCCCCCGTCTTTTACTGCTCGCCCTTATAGACCACCGCCTCAGGAAGAGGTCCGAATGAAAACATCAATGTTGTACCAGCCTCGAGCGCACGGACATCCTCCCACCTCTCCACCTGCTCTTGGTCCCTCCATTCTAAACAGGTAGATGGTCCCTTCGGGCAAGGCAGAGATGTCCCTCCACATGGCCTCAGCAGAGGAGCTCGTTACGCTGCCCAAATCGCAAAATTAGATCCGCTGAGCTGGTGCAAATGCAATGTGCCAGCTGCTTCCAGCACCTTCCTCCTGCCACCACCCCAGGCCGCCAACACCACAAAGGAGGCTCGCCAAATCGGTGAGGAGAGGAAAACACCTCGCTTCACAACAGCGACGAATAAAGGCACACTATTCACTCACTCGGGCATCCACATCTGTTTTGTCCTGTTTTCCATGACTACTGGCTGAGAGCAGAGGTCTCACAGGGAGGAGCATTAAGTATTTATTCCAGCTCTCAGTTTTGTCAGCTTCTGATGCCACCAATGTGTTTCGGTTCTGCTTGGAGAACTACATGGCTGTTTTTTTTAATCCAAGGATCCCAAAGCAACCCTCCAACCAAAAGGTACTTCCAACCTCATCGGCAGTACTCTAGCTTTCCATAGCTCTGCAGCACACATTTTGTGATGAACTTAACTCTGCCCGGAGAGACCCCCTCCAGTCCTGCCTCTGAACAATTTGTATGTGCTACTCCTCTCTTATTTAATGATAATATTTAACTTTGTGAAATACTACTTAGCTACACTTAGCAGAATTAAAAAAAGGAGAAAACTAAAGAAATTAGTGTATTCCAGATTCTGGCCGCTACTCAGCATTGCACGAGGAAGAGGCACATGGAAAATGTGGAGCTGTTTATAAGCATTAAATAACACTCTCCAGCAATCTTGCAGGGACAAATGTAAAGGCAGCGCGTCCAAGCAACCCTGCAAAAATTAGCGCAGAGATCCCATCTCAGTAACAGAAGACAGCACTGTAGTTAATGGTGTCTAAGCAAATCTTGAGCAGAGCGAAAAAAGGGGCAGGCAAATATAATCAAACACCCTCCTTCAGTCCAAAGCTCCCCATAAGAACTGTTACAGACCATAAAAGGGGAGTCTTTGAACACTTTGACATCATCCACTGTAAATTATAGTGATAGTGGGAAGAATACTGCCTTAGCTTTGATGGGGGATGCAGAAAAAAGGGGATGCTTTCACCTACTTGCAAGAGAAATTGTGAGAGGAAATTGCAAGGGAAGATGTGCGTGCAGACCATTGCTGGTAGTGGCCATTAGACTGGGAAGCCTAGTTTAAAGTTGCAGGCCTGCCAGCATTCCTGGTTTAACCATGTGTCTCCTACTTTGGAAGTTTCTGATACTCTCATCTCTGGTTCTCTCCTTGTGCAGGACTTTGACCTCTCAAAAAATTGCACACACACAAAAAAGCAGGTTTCTAGTTCTTAAGCTTTTCTTCAAACCAATAAGAAGTGGAATCCTGAAGAGTTAAAACTAAACCCCTTCACCCAGAGAGAAAGCAATTTATGTTTAAATCATTTTTTTTCAGGTAGTGCCAGGGTGTGGAGGGAGAAGAGGCTGACAAGTCCCAAGGCAAAGGGACACCTACGCTAATCTGGACTGCTCTGTGCCCTGTCCCCACCTCTCCAACTGGGAAGCACTTGCAGCCCGCTGTTGCCAAACTCACTTTTATTTTTACCATGCTCCTCACTAATTAAACCTTCAGTCAGGTCTGCCTCTCCTCCCACCTGGACTAGCTCAACTCCCTGCTTTCACATTTTTTTCATTCTTCCCCAGACTCAGGAGATTTAAGTTTCTTGAGTCTCAAAGCTCCCAGAGGATGGGGTGGGTAAGGAGCAGTCTCTTGGCTCTGGCAGAACATGGTCCCCCTCTGAAATCCTGCCCTCCTCAGGGCTGGATTTCAGAGCAGAAGAGATTGCTGTCAGCAAGCCAAAGGCTCACAGGGGTAGGGGAGGTGCTGGTCTCTGTGTGCGCACCGCATCCTCCTTCTTCACTGCTGCCATACATGATTAATCATCCTTGAGACATGCCTGCTGCTTCCCTCTGGCTCTCCAACAACCACAACAGTGGCAGCAGTTAAGAGCAGAGAGACCTCCTCAGGTTCCCGGCCCTGGCCCAGCGAGCGTCTCCCAGTGGGGACCTCTGATCCTCGCACACATCCCTCTCCTGCACGCGCCTGTCTGCCTCACGGCCTTGCAATTAATCGCTCCCCTCCCCCCATTTTCAAACTCGGCTCGTCTCCCACCCCTCCCCCACCCCCCGTCCATCTGTGTCTAATTGCATTTCATCTGTAGTCATTCTCTGGAAAACTCACCGGGAAGGTGTCCAGGAGACTAGCACAAGCTTAAACACGCGCTTGACACGGGGAGCCAGGGGGAGGCCGGCTGCTCTGCTGGGGCAGATCGAGGGCCTGAGGGAGCTAGCTGGTCCTCTCCGCAGCTCACCTCTTGCTTCCCCGCTGCTGGGCGGGGAGGGGGTGCCTGCTGGCAGGCAGGGGGCGGGCAGGCACGGGGAGGGGGGGAGG
>NW_010557274.1:27172-44920 GCF_000687285.1 Phaethon lepturus | reverse complement strand
CCGGCGGCCTGCTGGTGGGCTCTGCCGAGGCCAGCGTGGGGCAAAGGCAGGGGAGAGGCAAGGTCCTGCCAGCACGACCTGCAGCCAGCAGGATTCAGGGGCTCCCCTTGCTTCCACTCTCTGAGTCGCTGCCCCCTTCTCCATACGGACCCTTTCCACTTTGCATTACCTATGTTCCTGCCTTGTGCACAGCACGCTTAAGCCAGCCGTGTCCCTGCTGCATCTGGTGCAGCACGCTCAGCCCTGCTAGTCACACAACTCCTCGGTCCCACCCCATCACCTCGCTGCTGCTCTGGTCCTTGTTCACCCTGGGAAGAGGGCAATAAGCCAGGCTCTGAATGGACAGCACGCCGGGCACTGCCCACCAGCTCACGCCGTAGCCACTCTTACTCGATGCCACTGAAGCGAGCAGCCCGGCTCTTAACTGTGTATGAAAAATGCCCACACAAAATAGTCCAGAATAGTTAGGGAGCCATAAACTCACACCCCAGCTTACTGCATGCGAACTTCACTGCATAAATAAGCTTAAGTACACAGTGGTTTCATGCTGCAAGCAAGGTTTCCTCCTGGAGGGGTGGCCCTCATTGTGGGCTATTTAAGGTTTTAGACCTTGGGTAGAAGTTCTGTAGCCCAGGAACTGAGCACAGTCCACAAGTTCGTTTTGCATACGCTGGAGCCACCTGACTTCACACATCACTGCTGGATAACATGAAGTTATGGGCTAACACATGGCCAAGGCCAGCTTGGCTCTCAAAAAGGGAAAGGTTCTCCACCTTTGCTGAAAAGTCAGTCTCCCAGCTGTGAGAGGGTAGGGACTGAACTACTAACCCATATAACACCACCTTAAGCCTCCTCCATTTGCTGCCAAAACTTCAAATATAAGAATTCACAGCTCTGTTAAGGGTGACAAATATACTTCAGTAGGCCAGCAACTTAGACCCAGACAAATCTTTTTCCATTTCTTTTCTCCAATCAGCCAGCAGCTCTGCAGGCAGATTTGCTTCTATCCGGGCTAGCAGTGAGGAGAGTGATTACAACCAGGTAACTCCTAGGCTTCTCCTCTCACTTGCCTTCCATTGACAATGGTTATGCACCAAAATCAGTTCGAGATGCAAACACAAAAGTAAGCAACGGAGTTACCATGACTAACAAGTTACCATTTCCCAGCTGAGTCACAGTAACACTGAACCAACCAACCTCCTGATGATTTAAGCAAACATTTTACTTCTTATTGCAATGAAGAAGGATCACAGAATCAACTACTATAGCCCAGATGACAACTTACAATCTCATAGCGGTAAATCAACTTGCTGGCAATCATCTGTTCATACGTTTTGCTCTGCCAATATCAGATTGAGTCAAACCTTTTGGTTCCACCAAATGCCACAAGCCAAAGCCATTTCTGCAGTACAATTGCAATGCTGTTTGTGGTGAAGATGCAAAAAGCTACTACATTTTTATCTTTTTAAGCCCCTTCTCAGGACAGTTATTCTAATGAAAAGTGCCACATTGAAGCTGTTCATCTCCAGAAGCAGATTCAACACAAACATAGGTAAATATATCTTTAAATAAGCACAAAAATCATCCTGCCTTCTCCCTCATTCTTCCTGGGTATTGGACACTGAAACCAGAGTCCCAGAAGTCTGGGTTCAGTTCCCAGTTTTGATACAAACCTTCTGCACCATCTTGAATTACACAACACAATTCTTTATGAGGCTATAAAATGGGGACGCTACTAGTTTTGACACAAAGCAAGGTAGAATACATGCATCAGATGCTGGTAAAAAGCTCTATACAAAACACAAGGGTTTGTATAAATAACTAAACATAAATATACACAACAGATTTACCACTGTCCCAGAACTCTGACTTTGTAAGGTAGTCTATAGAGAAGGGTATTTTCCTGATGCTTACCCATTTAATGAAAACAAGTACCTGTGAGAGAACAGAAGCACTCCATCTGCAGATGAATTTCATCTGCTTTCAGTGCTAGTTCAGAGCCAGCACATGCTGGGCATAAACAAAATCAACAATTTGTGACAAATGAGAGCAACACATGGACTGAGGACCATAGACAAGCCCCAATACGCGTCAACATCACAGAAACTACCATCACCCTTCCAAACTCTTGCAGAGGTCAGGAATTGGGCAAGACACAGAAACTTACCTGTCCTCCCACTGCTAGTGGCACTCTGCTCTGTGTCAACACATGTCCTCCAAGCTGGCAGAGGAAGTTTTTACTGGCATTGTCTAAACTGTGTCGTAAAAGTGCAAGGACTGTCAACCCTGTCTCTTTCATCAGCACAGTTTTCCTTATCAGAGAAGAGAAGCACAAAAGGGACAGAGAATTACGTACACACGAGCAGTGTTTCTCCAATGCTCAGCATAAAAATCTAATCAAAATTGTACCAGAATGGTGATGTGAAAAGCACCCTGCCAAGTCAGTAATAAATACAAAATTCATATCTTACATTTCCACAATATATCACCTCTCATCCCACAGTACTTTACGCATTGTTGGGACTCAGATGAATCCCCAAATCAGAACAGATTTGTACTGGAATCTAACATTTTTGTTGGCTTCACATTCCTTCAAATTACACCCTTAAGCGAGAGTAGGATAACAGGCACTTAAAATGGCCCCTTGAATGCGGCGGCAGCCATTTTAAAAGGGGCCCAACTCTTTCCAGCCGCCAGACTCATTCCCTGAAGTTTGTCCCCCAGCCACCCTCTGTCCCTCTTACTCCCTGAGCCCCACACTCAGTCCTGTTCCCCCTCTCATCCACCCTGTGGCAGAGAAAAGACAAAGTGGTATTTTTAGGGTGCATCAACAGCTGGTTCACCTCAGCAGGCCCCATTGATGATAACCTAACTCCAAAAGCAAACAATCTGATTCTGGAGATTGTAGCCTCTGAGACCCGAGCAAGCCTGAGCATAAAAGACAATAAACCCCTATCTTCTCCGCTTTTACCCTTCCCAAGTGATACCATGGCACAGATATTATACACAGCATCTGCAGAGACCCAGAACTATGCGTTGTGCAGTCAGCAGTAGTAACAGCTTCTCCTTTTTGTGAAGACCTCATGAATTGGGAGAAAAGTAGAGGTGACAAGGAGTGAAAAGTCAAAGTCCACCTCCCTGTGGCTCATTATCCTAATACCCATCACTGAATCCTTCCTGACAGATGCATTTGCCAATGACTCTGATGGGAACATTCAGCAGTGCCATTATTTCTCATGCGTATATGACAAAACTGTGTCCATTTTTGGCCCAAAGATTTCACCTTCTGAAAGACAGATGCATAAAATATAGGAGGCATTAGAAAACCCTGAGGAATGCTACAAGCGTTAATAGGAGTAGGTACCTTAAGACAGAAGTGCTGATTGTAGTCCTTCACTCATCATACCATACCTGGTCACTGCAGGTCTAAATAGCGAAAACATCTTCTAAAAGTTCAGCTAACATTAAGGTGTCTAAACAAAGACTGACTGCTCAGGAGCCATCAGCGGTAGGTGTTCAGTTCTTCTGAATTCTGATGTTGCCTCTAATGAGCCACATATGATCTCAGACTCTTCTGTCTCATCACTAGTGGTAACACAGCTAACTAGGGATGGCAGCAATGACATGCATTGCAAGGTTTCCCTGTTGTCAGTAAGGTTTTGGAGATCTTCATGTTTTTCATATTCATATCTATTCACTTCTTGGTGGCATTCCCTACAAACCAAGTATTTGGGGAAGAAAAAACCCTTGGAAGCCACAACAATGTCAATGATTTAAAGTAGTCCATCCAAAGAAGGAAAAAGGAGCTACTAATACCTGGAGATGCTTCCAAAAGGAGGTACACGATAAAGGTAGGAGTCTTCTGTAGTTCCAAGTACATTTATCTGCCTCTACCCTGATGAAATCAGGATAGTTATTTCACCTCTGGCAGCAGAAACACAGCTGCAGCACACTCAAGATCAACCCCTGATATTAAAAAGAAAAAAATCCACCCCACAATGTCATTTAGCTTTACAATGAGACGATAAACTATGCATCATTTGTCTTCCTTTTCCTAGTATAGATAAGGCCCTAGAGCAGCATCACCCAAACTGTGGTCCACAGGTCACTGCTGGCCTATGAAACATAATAGGTGGTCCATGCTGCACGCTATCTGCAAACAACACTCAGTGAGCCACAGCACCTAATAAAACTCCCCATCCATTGCCCTGTGTCATTTTTCTCATTATAAACACTGAATGTTTTTATACCTATATGACAGATAAGCATTTACATCTAAATGTAAAACATCATCCAGAGTGCATCTATTTTGACCAAAGGGAAGAGAGAGACAGTATGAGACCTTTCCTGAGAGAGCCAGCCATCACAACTGAAACATCAGCATTTTCTACTCACAGCCACTGCAATGATGCAGGCATAGGGGATGCAGCTTGCATCAGCGGGCAGTCTCCTGGATTGTTGTAACAGAGCTACTTCTGTGTACAGATGGGCACTTCTGCAAGCAAATAGCTGTGCTTGCTGCATGTGCTTGCAGTATTATTAGCAGTCTCTAGAGCTGACAAGTTTCAAATTGTTTTGGTTGCAACCATACCTGAAAGCCAGTATTTAATTCTGGGCTAAATCTGCTCAAAATACTCATGACAAAATAGAAGGTTGCAAAAGAGCAACAAGTGCATTATCAGGAACCAGAAATCAATTTACAAACACAGGGACTAAACACAAGAGCTTGCCAAGCAATGGCCAATGAGCTGGGAACAGAACTGTCTACAAACCTCTGACAGGCACAAACAAAAAAGGGGATCATTCAACACCACTGGGACTACGCTCAGGTCCAGTGGAAACCAAGAAAGGAAAAACACAGGCCTGATGCTGCATGGGGAAAAGAGGACAAATTGCCTTAACAGGGAGACATATGGTCTTGTCTTCTCAGGAAAACATTGGAAATGCAATCACTTGGGACACCTAAAACTAAATTGAACGCAAACACCAGAAAATGCACGGAAGGAAGTATCTACTCACATCTACTCTCATATCTACTGAGTTTTGATCATGCATAGAGCTAGGTAATCAGATCAGTGGAGTGGGGGTTTTTTTTGTTGTTGCCAGCTGAAGGATATTCAATTCCACAGCTGAACAGCAACTTACTCTTCACTTCCACCTTGCCATTGTCTACACAGGGTCCAGTGTGGGACAGTCCCTGTCACAGAGGAGTGTGACACACCTGTACCTACTGTACAGTGCAGTGCAAGAGGCTTCAGGCAGAACCTCCATTCTTGACTCTACGAGGATAATCAGATAACCATGCTGAATCAGGCGGGTTGTTTGTTTTGCTTAAAATGTATTTACTTCAACAAGTAATTAATATTTTGAGTAGAGAAGGCCTTTGTTAAAGATTCACCACATTCACCCCTTCAATTAAGGTTTTAAATGTTCACATTCGTAGATTCATTTACGCCTCCCACTTGTCCTTCAGCAATGCCAGAAAAGACCAGAGTTTACATTCCTGGCATCTCAAAGATAAAAGAGAAAAGAAAAATAAACCCAAATCCTCCAGAAAACAACAACAACAACAACAACAACACACCAACCAAATTAAAAAAAAAAAAAAAAAAAAAAAAGACCAAAACCAAACCTACCAGGACCAGGTCTTTTATCCATCTCCAGGAAGAAGAAATGGTGTCCAAGCTGAGCTGTTTAGAAATCTCTCCCCTCTCACGTGCAATACTGCAGCTGTAAGATGAATTAGAGGAGCAACTCGGGCAACTGGGGCATCACTAGGCACTGGAGGAGAAGACCTGAGCCCCCAACCCAGATACAGGGCTGAAAGGCCTCACCCTGCAGCTCCGCACCCCAGTGCAGGCAATGCGGAGAAGGCAGGTGTGGGGTGGGGGGATCCAGCCTCCCTTAGTACCTGCAAGAGGGCCCCGGACCTTTCCGCTGTGTGTGCGGTGAACTCTGTGTTCCCCAGCGATGGACAAGTATCCCGGGGTGGCTGGGATATTTGCATATGTTAACTGCAATGTCAAGGTGTTAGCGCCTGCCGCGCTCAGTTCTTGGGGGAAACGGCGGCGGGATGTGACTCTACCTGTGCCGTGCTGGTGACGTCACAGGCAGCTATTTCCAGCCCGGTTGCCATGGAAACCACCAGGCCTCAGCACCAGTTAGCGGTTCAATATATAATTTACTTATTCTTTTTCACCTAAGTGATTAGGACTCAAAATACAGAAGCATCTCACAGACCCTCAAATCCTCTGATCGTTTCATAGGAATTTCTGAAAGGCAAAAACCAGCCTGAAATACTGAGCTGTGCACTCTCCAGGGAAAAAACACCAAATAAAAGCCTAAAACAAGAGAAAAAAACCAACCCAATCCTCACCCTCCCTGTTCCCTGCCCTCCCAAGTTTCAAGGGAGACAAACATTGTGGCTCCTGGAAGATTTCACAGGGCTGTCACCGTCTGAAGGAGATGAGACGATGGCAAAGGAGGAAATAAAAGCCCAACATGAGAGCTGACGCGTCCAGCGGTGCTTTCGATCCATCCTGCCCAGGACATCACATCCCACCGTGTCCTGCAGGCAGCTGCTGCCCAACGCTGCTGACAGCGCAAGGCGCCTGCCCTGTCCCGTGCCACTGGTGATAGGCAGCAGCAGGACCCCCAGAAAGTCTCTCCTAGCTCCTACAGATGACCACCATGCATTAGGGAACAAGTCTCTCCTCCTGATTCATCTTGGAAGCAGCAGCTATGATTGCTGCTAGCCAGTGCAACACCAACACGAGCCCTGGGGAAGGCAGCCCCTCTTATAGCCCAGGATTGCAGCGGTTGCCTATATTTTCCACAGCTTTTTTTAACTAGTGCTGCAGTCAGAGGTGAGGTGATTTATATGCTTTTCCACTGCCTAATTAGTCACTGCAGAAGCTTGTGCGAGACCCAAAGGTTACACTTCAACATACCAGTCCAGTGAGAGAAAATATAAGTATTTTTACTGGGAGAATTTTCAAGTGATTCATCTATCCTCAGGTAGTTTTAAAGTACCGGTCATAATGTTTCTTATTGTGCTTGATTATTTTTTAAATTGGTATCTTTCAAAATGGGAAGTTTTAAGCATTAATTTTGAAAATCTGCTGCTTTGTGGCTGAACCACGCGGTCTGGCAGAATGATAGGAACAGCAGCACCTCCAGCCCCCCATTTCAGACCAGCATTGGCTACAGCCCTCTTATTTCCCAAAACAAGTCATCGCAAACCATCCTCGCTGCACCCCTACTCCTCAGTCCTTGCTCACATGCAGAGCTGGCATTAGGGAAGAGGACAACCACCACTGAGCCCCAAACAAACGAAACTAGCGGGGTTATCGGGCACAGTTTTAAATCAGGCACATTGTTGCCTAAAGAGTAAAAGGAAGAAAAATCCACAGACAAGAATCTTTCTGTAGTTACTTTTTGTTGATGTTCTTAAATGCTTTACATGTTAGGAAGTTCTCATCTGCAACACAGGACAGCAATTTGAAAGCCACCAGGACAAATTCGCAAGGGAAGCCATTAACACTTTCAAGCATTCAAAGGGCTATTTTCCAGGGAAAGGAGGGTGCTATCAGACACCAGTATAACCTCAAGAGCAAATCTGAGAGGTCTTTGTATTCCAAATTATTTAATGTGACAATTTAGAGTGGTCAGATGCCTAACAAAAAAAAAAGCGTAATTTTGCCCCAAGTTTAGAAACATAGGGTAAGGCCTCAAACATAAAAATCAAATAAATGTAATCTATAAAAGTCAACTGACCTGAACAAACCCTTTTCCTTATTTCCTCCCTTTCCTTTCTTCCAACTCTTTAACTCAACCCACCCTTCTCCAAACCACTGCTTTCATTTGTGCTCCACTTCCTTTCCTTCTTTGAGCTGCAGCATCTCCTTTCCTCTCAGCCTTTTGCATAATCTTCCACATTTCCCGCAGCTCAACACAAGCTTCCCTCCGGTACCCCTTGGTATGAAAGTCCTCTTCCTTTTTTTTTTTTTCCCATCACTAGTCCCTTTCTGTCCCTTCACACTCTCACCCTAATTCTGCTGGGTCACAGGGTGCTTCCCTCCTTCTCTAACATAGGATCTGGTGCACACTCTACCAGTATCATCTGAATTAAACAGCCACAAAACCTCTGAGAGTTTACTAGGAGCTACTCTGATTTTGAAGCTAACAGAAATAAAAGATAAATTTATAAGTGACCAAACAAAGACCACATGGGAAGTCAGTAGTAAGACCTAGAATAAAACGCATAATCAGGCGGATCTGTACTTGGGTCACTTCATCGTTTAGAACTGGACTGCACCATTGACAAATTGAAACAGATTTATTCTAAGTCTAAACCTGAAACAGTCACTGAAGAAAATGTCTTTTGGCTGTATATTGAGAAGTATGATTAAAAAGATTATTAAATTATTCTACTGGGGAGGCGGGACACACACCAAACAAAGAATGTCTTTAAACCCTCTTTGCTACAGCAGCTCATTTCACACAGGGAACGAGGCAAGAAAAACATGTTGCAGTGACTTCAGCTATGGGAAAATGACTGCTACTTTGGATCAAGCTGACATTGCTAGGGCTAGCATCTTCCTTCTCCATGCACCCTACAGTGGTCTGGCATGTCTCAAAACTTGAAAGAAAAACACACACACAAAAAAGCTGCTGATTTCATAGGGAAGTAGCCTAAAGAGGCTGTTTGGAGGATGAAGTCAACTACATATGGTTCTATTTATTTGTTTGTTTTGGGGTGGGGAGAGGGAGTCAGTGGCAAATTCTCAGCCCTAACAACCAGCTCACAATAAAAGCTTATGAAGTCAAGAGTTCCTCAAGGAAAAGAAAGACTCTTAAAGTTTGTATTTATTACATAAACGCCAACATATTTGCAAGATTCCAAAACTCAGGCAGCATCCAGCTTCAATGATTAAAGAGCGTTTCTCCTTGAGGCCACCATCTGAATCCAGCCCAGATAAACTGCAATCCAAAACTGCCTTTGGATAGCAGGTCAATATAGTTTTACACACACACCCCCCATGTACAGAGGTGATACAAAACAGGTACACTAGGCAGGTCATGTCCTAATGCACACTTAGACCTCTACACCACAAACCAAACACAGCTGCATTTGAATGCATAACCGAAGTTTTCTGCATTTTCTTTTAGAGAGGGGAAAAAAGAATCCCCCTAGGAAACACTATATAAAAATATCGCTTCTCTGTGCTTTATGAATGAGAATTCACATAGAAAAAGGCAGGAAATGAGGTAAGGTTGCTTTTCCCTCATTCTTTATATTGTGACCACAACGCACACACACATTTCTAAGTTTAAGAATATAACCACATACTCATTTATAGCTGCATCTCATCCAAGTGCTGGTCACTTGGGAAAACTTTGAAATTCAAGAATTCTGTGACTCTGATCCTACAAACATTACCAGTTGGGAGCTAACATACATTTCTTTTTTTTTTGTTCATCCTGAAGCTTTGAATTATAATTTGCTCATTAGCCTAATAAATATCTCATCGTTGTGTGGCCTGTAATAGCAGAAACAGCAGTCATTATAACAGTTCCCCACTGCAGCAAAGGAAGTTCGTCTGACCTCAGCATCCCTCAGTACCTTAAGCAAACACAGATCCAGGATAGCCATGATCCTCATAGAGCTTTCCTGCTAACCCAGACGCATGCAGAGCAAGAAGTGCGACTCTCCTCTCTCCGGAGTGCACGCAGGCTCTTCTCCAGTCACAGGAGAAATATCCCATCCCCAGAGATTTTCTCCATCTGCACCCATAAAAAAAATTAACAATCTATGGCACAGGGGCAATATGTGCTGTAAAAAAGGCTCACTAGCTCAAGTGCTTTGGCTGTGCTGAGCATTTCAGTTGTGACCAACATAATTTCCTGCCATTCCACTTTTCCCAGGTTGCCTCTACATCTGTCCTGAATCTATGTGAAACTCTTGTTTATACTTGATCCAGAGCCTGGCAAAAACTCCCTCTTAGAATGGAAGGGCAAGAAAATTAAGACGTATTAACAGTTAACAGATTTTTATTTTTTTTAAAAAAACTTCTCAATGCACATAAAAATAACGCCAAAATAATGAGTCTGGTTTTGTTCTTTGGTTGTTTTTGTTGTTGATGGTTTTGTTTTGGGTTTTTTTAAAGCTGAGATTGTGATTTGATTCTGATTCTGTTGAAACCTCCCCTGGCCCATTCCCAAAACATATGTGTAATAAGAAGAGTGATGACGCTCCCAAATGTACGAAATCGGGCAATTTTGGGAACTCCTCCAAGATCTGTCTCCATCTGCCCATCTCCTGCCCAGCAATTCTTAGTGTCCCCCCAATTTCTAACTCCGTTGTGTTCTCAAGCCCTGGCCTTGGTTCCCGTCTCCACCTCATGTCAATCTGGTCACATCCCAACCCAGAGCAACACCTGGAGCTCTTCCTGGAGCTCTCTGTTTCCGTTCACAGACTGACACCAGGGAAATTCTCTGATTTTCCATTCCAAAGCCAGGTGGTCCCCAGGGCACAAAGGGGCAGAGCCCACTGCTTGCAAAAGGGAGAGGGGCAATCCTACGGCACAGATCTTTGTCTTTGGCTGCAAAAACAGGCATCAATCCCAAAAGCAGAGGCATCAAGTTCTTCCTCCTTTCTACACCAGCTCACACTAGCTCCAGTAGCTCACTTGTCCCACTTCTCTTTGGGGTTACTTTTCAAGCAAGGCTGAACCTTGTAGCATCGTTATCAGACCCAATTCAGCCCTGCTGAAATCCCATCATTTGCCTGCACAAAATATGGGAAAATTAGCACTGATCTTAGACCCTGGACTACCAATTGTCCCTGTACACAAAAGATTTAAGTGCTGATGTTGCACATGCCCAGAGGAGGTGGCACAAAGACTCTTCTTCATGCAGCAGGTGACAGGCGGACCTGCAATTTTCCTGGAAATCGGGCTTCTTCCCTTAGCCTTCTGATTTACAGCGGAGTCAATAGGTTTCTGCCCACTGCTGCCACCCCCTTTAGTTTCAGAATTGATGGGCAGCAGTGCTCCGGCACTACTGTGTTACAGACAAACTGCAAAATGCCACCAAGGCAAGCGCTTGGCTGAGTCACGAACAGTCAGCACAACACAACTGGGCCAGGCCACGCGTTGGAAAGCTCTGCGCGGACCTGGCCGTGCCAAGGCAGCCTGCTCCCTCCCGTCAGCAGCCCTTCCCAATGCCATTTCTTGCCTCGCAGAGGTTTTGCCAGCAGAGATGATTATCTTAGGTCTCTCCCGCTCACACTCGTATACATACATACACACACACACACACACGTTGCATCTGATCGCTTCACAGCCTGCGGTACCCTCATCACACCCTCGTAAAGCTGGGAAATACTATTGAACGTGGATAACAGAAGAGGGCAAAGGGTAGAGGCAGACCAGTTATCTAAATAAGCTGAAAACAAGTTGTCAGATAACACGTCCTTACAATCCAAGTCCTACTTCTGCTGAGAGGGGCAATCAGGCCCCTCCTGCCTCTTCCCTCCCTTCCCCAGCACATTTCCCCAACTAGACCTGGCTGAATTATGTTTTTACTAGGTCAGTTTACCACAAAACACTTGCAGCAGTAACAAGGAATGTGGGAGACAACTGGGTCCATTCTATGTGGCAACCATGCTCATCTGTATCTACTTCAACCCACCACAAAGCCATGCCCTTGTAAACACCCTGAAACCTGCAACCCAAACCCCAACACTGCCTCATCTCTGAGCCGTAGATTTCAACTGTAGATTTCCAAATCATGAACAGTATGGATTAAATGCAAGCCTGCCTCCATTTGGGTTTGTCCATCTGCTTCCTTTCCCCCAGGTCAGTCAGAAAGGGCTCAAGCCTAATTCCTGCTTTCCTCATCAGACACCCACAGCCACAAAGGGGAGCCCTCCGGTGCATCCTCTTCTGGAGATGCAGAGAAGCTAACAACATCACCATCAGAGGCAAGCTTGAGTTTGAACCACGGCATGTTGAGTCCTCATCCAGCACCTTCCCTCCAGTGTTATGGCATACCTTCTTCTCTCCTTTCCTTGACCTGCATGTGTTGTGAATGATACCGCATCCACAGCACCAGCAATACAATTTCATACAAACCTGCAGCTTGACAAGCAATTACTTAGTGCATCACATCAACAAGTACCTGGATCATAACTTGCCACCCAAGCCTGTCCTTTCACCCTCCAACACCTTCTGAAGATGTTTTCCAGGAAAACCCTATCACACACCAACTTCCAAACTCACATAGATGTAAGAATGCCTTAATTACGCTACCATAGATCACATGCCTTTTCAAAGCTTTAAGGAAACAAAACAAGCCTCTCCTCCCCCTCCTCATGGAAGGGCCTGAAGGCACAGCTGGCTGCTGGTGACAAAGCCGGTTTATGAAGCCACTGGTGCTCACTCCATCCCCGCGCACTGTCCTCAGGTGCGACTGGGAAGCAGGATCTGTTTCGGCAAGGACAACTGCCAAAAAAATGCTCTGCCCACCACTTTGGGCGCAAAGCCTTGCTCTAGCTCCGAGGAAGGCCTTCAAGCCGGCACGCTAGGGGATATTCTGGGCAGCCAGACAACACCGCATTCCTTTCCCTGTGAAACTTGTATGAAATGCTGTGTCTTAGACAATCACTTATTACTGTTTAAACTAACACTTTCCAAAAGAGGAAAAACACATTTAATCAATATTCCCAACTGACTCATGCGCTCATATCTACAACGGAAGGAGAAGAGAAACACTAAGAGGGACAAGAGAGGGGAAAGAGAGTGTTTTCAGATTAAATGAGGAATGTGAGAGAGAACTGGCAAAACAGAGATGGTCAGCAAGTCTCTTCCAGAGTCACACATCTGTACAGGAGCCTTCTATACCAGAGGACAGATTTTATAGCAAGCCAAAGAAGCTGCTCTAAATGAGTGCAAGGTAGAGGGTGAAGAGAAGGGAAAGTAAAAGAAAAGGGAAGCTCAAGCTGCTTGAGAAGCTGTAATGCTGTGACTGGGACCAGTGGCGATAAGCTATAAAACACGTTGGCTGGAGGTATGGATAAGCATGAACAGAGGCGTCCCTCATTTTCATTGCCGATGCCTGCAGTTCTGGCATGAAACTCCCTGGATACCTGGACATGGATGACAAGTGAAGTTCGTTAGATGCAGGCACCACCTGAGAGGAAGCCTTGCCAAATCACAACCTCTGCAGCTACAGGACAGATGCACATGGAGTGGTAAAGTTGCTTAGCCAGTCCAGAAAAAAATGGCCAGTATCTTAATTCAATTAGACTTTTCTAAAGATAATGAAAACATCCACAGTGGTATCAGATAGGAAATCAGTTATAAACTAGTACAGATCCTCACATTTCAAAGTATAATAAAGCCAACTGACAGAGACATAAAGAAGCAGCTTCTGTGTCAGGTTTGTTGCTCCAAACTAGCCATAGCAGCGTTGCTCTTCACTTTCCAGCTAACGCTTGGTCTCAGCTCCAGCATCACTGTCTGCTCCAGCATCCAAGACAGGGTTATCCAGCTGAATGGGTCAGTGGTCCAAGGAGCGTGGTGGTGTGTCTCTGGCACCTTTACAGGGCTTACATGGGCATGAAGCAAAGATCATGCTTTTGCGGTTCCACTAAAATACCCAAGCACCCACCCCATCACAGGAAAGTTTAGGGTGGTGAACTACTGGTTAAAACAGGTATTTTTGCCACTGGTAAGAACCTCAAATAGTTCCTTTGAACAAGAGACTTCATACTAATCTGCCATTTTCATTCCTGCCATAAAGGAGAGTTTTGGATTAGGCCTGGAGGCAGAAGAGGTAAGAGACTCCTCTAATTGCTCATCTCTTTTTGTCAGCTAATGAAAATCATGCATCTCTGCCAGTTCTTTGCTATTGGTCATCTGCCTGCAATTAGTCAACATCAGTGGACCACAGAAGCAAAAGAAAGACTGCTCTTGAAGGGGACCAAGTCATCGTCATCACACACTGGACCCTACACAGCAAAACCAACTGTTTTCTCTACATCTCAGGACATAGCTTACCTTACAGGTTTTGATAAGCAGTTCAATGTCCGTCTTCAGACCTCAGGCAGGCTGGGGAGGAGCTATGGGGTACAGTATCTTCTGGCATCCAGTTCTGGAATTGCACCTCAGGCAAGTCATTTACGCTCCTTCTCAGTGCAGGTCAGAAAGGAGAACTAATAGCATCTCATCACTCATGGAGCAGCAACACACAAACCATGATACCCTAGTCCTCCCAGCAAGATGCCACAGTAAGAGGCTTGGAAGAACTGTTGACAGTAGACGTGATTCATACAGCAAGTGTCTCACTCAATTGTGTCCATCATTCACATTTATCTTATGTAACCAAAATAATAATGAAAAATTCAGTTCTGTGGGATATGACACCAATGTTTGGGCTACCCTATTGCATCAACCTGCAACCTAGGTCTCAGATGCAAGAGTCCTACGAGAAATACGAATAACCCGCAAATATCAGCAGAGCAGATGCTCCTTCCCAATACGGCTTACAGATCACAGTCCTCTCGGGCAGAAACATGGCTTACAACAAAAACCTGGGGGAGGGGACTAAAAGAAGGATTGAAATGTAGGGCTACATCTAAGATAAAGCTCTTCTAGGGAAACAAGGCAAACAGCAGAAAGACATTTCTGCTGTGCAAAACACAGCATGGCCCAACTTCACCTGAACTGCCTGCCCACAGGGTCTAATCAACAAAAGCGCATGTTCCACTGGCAAGGGACAGGCCAGCAGGCAAAGGCAAATGAAACAGAGGGTTTCTCCAAGGTCTCTGCAATCTCTGCTCTCCAAAGGCACAAGCTGAAAGTCATCGCTCCAAAAAGCTAATGGAAAAAAGGGAGAAGGTTGGGATGGGGGGAAGAGATCAGACTCTGTATTTGAGATTCTGGGAGCTGAAAGAGAATAGAAGGCTAGCTGAAGCCTAGCAATCTGCTCTGCAAAAAACCCTATGTGCAGACACAGAACAATGCTGATTTTACACTAGAAACTAGGAAACGAGGTGGAGGGAGAATGCAGGACAGCACTGTGTTTCTACATTATGATTTTTAAGTACACTGCAGGATTTCTGTCTCAGAGTACTCATCGAGTTACATCAGACTGTAATGGCCTGTTGATTTTGAGAGATTATGGCAGCGCTGCTGATGCAGGGGGAGAGGAGATGGAAGGAAAGAGGAGACGTGATGTATCAGCCAGTGTGCGCACACGTTTCAGATTATTACCTACACTCCTGTGTGAGACACAGCAGACTCACAGTGGGACCAGGATCAGGAAGGGACCATGCATGGGACCCTGCTAGTAATTGAGGCTGGCACAGCAGGCAGGTTTGGTCCATCTCTGACCCCCATTTCATTCCCCTGGGGCAGCAGATGCCAAAACCAACATTTCTGCAGGGCAGTCCCATCCAGGGCTGGCAGGACCAGAGCCACATGGTGTGGCACAGCAAGTGTAATGGAGGAGGTGAATCCCGTGTGTTCAAGGCATGCGGCATGTTCCTGAGATGGATTCAGTCTCACTCTGCCAGGCTGACAACTTTGCCTGCCTGCCTTTCTCTCTCTCCTGTATTTCATAGAGAGATGGTATCCTTTCCTCTTCCTTTCTTTGCTCCCGGGCACAAGCAATCAAGAACAAAGGATGAAAGAAAAATGCAGGGGGGGAGTGAGGCGGGGGAGGGACATTTGAGAGTTAGGGAGCAATCTTTAGCAGAGAGAAGAGAATTTAAAAAAAAAAAAGGGGGAGGAATAAAGAAGATGCAGAGGCTCCGGGAAAAACACAATATGCAAATGAGGCAGAACAAAAATCAGAGCTGGAAAAAATAAAATAAAATCAACACCAAACCAACCCACCTCTCCATAAGCTGTCTCTCAGATAGGGGGATGCCACTAGGGTCAGGGTTCCCAAATCCTTCTACCACCCGTGGTTCACTGCAAGCAGGCAATCTGCCCTCTGGGACATAGCAAGGGAATGGAAGAGGGAAGAGTAAAGCAATTCTAGAGCAGTGGAAATCCTTGTTTTCACTCTGAGGTAGGGAGCTGTGGGGCAAACAGAACCAGCCAGGTGCTTCTAACATGATGTTTGTCAAACAATCTGATTTCAAGCTTCACTGGAGTAGTCCCTCAGCAGCTGCTTTAATCTACCACAGCATTTCTCCCCCACAGCAGGCTGCATTCCCCTCATCCCTCCTCCACTCTTCCACCAGGACAGAGGTTCCCCAGGAGCAGAGACCTCCACCCTGGATGGCAGTGGGTTGCCTCGCAGAGCAAACCACCTCAGGCCACACCACAAGCTAAGCAGGATCAGGCTTGAACCAGAGGTTTCCAAAGGGCATCAAGCTGCACAACAAAAAGGGGGATTTTACCTCTGCAGATGACATACTGCTCTCAATGCAGAGCCCTCACAACGCTCAGAGGTGGGTGTCAGCAAAAGGTGGCCTCTTCCCTCCAGACCATGGAGTAAATAACTCATCCATCAGCTTGTTCATTAGTGACACCATAGCTGGTGGTGTGTTATGACACACCATAGTGCAGTTACCCTTCTACTCATCACCATTTATTTCTTCTCCTTCCAAGGTATGGCAAAATATCAGTGCATGCTTCTCAGCTGGGAACAGTGAGAGGTGTAAAAGGGAACTAGGAAGCAGCAGTATTCTTGCCTTTTAGACCAACTCTGGGGCCAACTCACCTGAAATGCCACTTTTTAGCGCCAGTAGTGCTCTCCTTTCACGTAAACAGCAGCTCCTTTGCCCCAGCTTTCTATTCTCCTTCCTGCCCACATTTCTACTCCAAACATTATTAGTTGTTTGTCCGGTTCTGCCTGCAAACACCTGAAGCTAGGGCCTATAAGCTATGGGATGGTCTTTACAAAACAAAACATTTTCAAAAAAGTTTATCAATATCAGAAAAATTGATTATTACTTTTACTTACTATGAAGGAGCATCATTTAACTTAGTAAGTATTAACTACTCAGAAGCACAAGTCACAACTGTGTTGCAGGGGCTAGTTAAAAAACAATTTCAAGAAGCTGACAAATTCCACAGCAGAGGTGTCTGTGCACTGATGGGGCACAAAAAAGCAAAGGCAAAGCCTTACACTGTATTTTACAAAGGACTGCAGATACCAAGGTAAAGCAGACATGGGAAGCTGCGCATGTATTGAGGGCAGTAAGTTGTCTAAGGGGAAAACAGCAAGAGAACAGAAACGCAGCGGTGAGGGAAGGAAGGGAGAAGAGGACAAGTTTTAGCAGAGATCTGTGCCAGGCAGAATGGAAAGTGCAACCGCCTGCAAAGGTCTCTCGCACCTCCAGCAACTGGAGCAGCTGCAGGCACCAGCTCTATTTCTCAGGAGCTCCCTTACTCCCAAAGTGTGACTTCCCCACCCCGGAGACCTGCAGGGAGGCAGAGCAAGAAGATGTATGATGTCTCAGTTCACATCTTAGCCAGGTCTGTGTCCCAATCAGTAAGAACTGCCACCACAACTGACGCTAATTGGTTCTCTTGTCATGCTGCAGAGGTGACAAGGACCACATGGGCACAGACAAGAAGCCTCCCTCTCCCCAGTCCCCTCAGGTCACGGCCAAGTACCCTAGTAGGAACAATGTGCGTGCATAGCTGGTATTGCCACGATGTGTGTGATGCTTGCTCGGTGAATAAAGAGCATCACTATCTGGAGCTGTCGAGTCTGCGTCACTCACTG
>NW_010557274.1:17697-27141 GCF_000687285.1 Phaethon lepturus | reverse complement strand
GTCACGCCGTGGGAGGGGGGGGGGGGGGGGGGGAAAGACAACTACCAGCTTAAACCAGATTTTACTGGTAGGAGCACCACCACAATCCAGGCTCTTGGGGACTTTACAGGGGAACTTGAAATGTTACCAGCTGCAGTTGCAGCCTCCATACTCTCCTTCAGCCTGGAAAAACAACAATTAGCACACGTGTGCGTTAGTGCATGCATGTGTTTGCATGAGCCCACAGTGCAAACATATACAATAAACAGAGCAAGGAAGAAAGAGATTGTTCTTTGAAGCTCAAAGAAGCTATTTGTAAAAATCAGTGTGCAAGTGAGAATGAAACATAGGCAAGAATTACTTTCATCCTTCTGGGAGGGAGAAGGGGGCAGGGAATTAAGCACACACACCCCCGAGCAATGCCCAGGAAGAATTATGCCGCTTGTGATAAATGCACATTTCTGGTTCTGTGAAAAATCTGACATAATGAAAGTACCTTGAATGCAATTACCAGCACTTGTTTAGCATGGCAGGGCATAGCACTGCCACTGGGCTCACTCCTCTCTGCTCCCAATTAGCATGCCAAGTACTCCAGCCACACACATGGGCTCACAGGTCAGGGATTGGCGCGGAGGAGCAGCAACCAGCTACCTGCCCTCCAATGAGGGAGCGACTGATGTGCCAGAAAGCTCCGGCTTCCTTCATTTTACATCCTCCCATCCCTATCACACTCTTTTCCTCCACTCCTCCCGGGGTCTCTGGAGGCAGTGATAAAAACCGCAAACTCTCCCCCTCCTCTCTCAGCTGGTCTCATTCACGGCTCATGGCAGACCCAGTTTCCTCTGGGGACTCACTAATGAAGACGGCCAACGTTAATCTCTTTCCCCCTCCCTGACGGGTCGATTTATAGTTCCACGGAGAGTCCTGGATTGCAGCCAGAGGGCTTGACACATTCTTCTTGTTCCAAGGCGGGGGGGGACACGACACGACAGGCGCGCGCACACACACACTGAAGACACACACACGCATTTATGATTTGGATTTATCTGGAAGATTCAGCTGGAAAACCTGTTTACCTGTTCTGAAACAGCAGCTGAAGGGAACAGCAACCAACAGCGCTTTTGTATATATGTGTATACTCCAAACATTTTTGTGTTTCCATAGCACCTCTTTCAGCCCAAGGACCCCAAATCACAAGGATCACTCCCTCATCACCAGGACGAAATAAAGCATTAGTTGTGTGCCAGCAGCATTACCTGCAAGTCATTAGGAGAGGAAGCAAATGGTAAGTTCTCCAAGATAAATGGCAGGGGCAAGGGAAAGGGAAATTTTAGACAGACAGAAAGTAATGAACTGGAATCTGGCCAGGACACCGAGGTTATTGTCCCCTCATCTCGTGAAAAGTGCAGCAGTATCTTTAACAATCAATTGATCAGGGCCTCAGCTCTACCTCTCATCCATAAGAGGTTCCAGCAGTAGTTGCAGCCTCTCCAAGATCGATGCTGGTGCACGGGCTCAGGAGTGGCTGAGAGAAATGCACCCCTCTGGTACCCGCCACCTGCCTTTCTACAGCACTGCATGGCATTGCCCGCACTGGAAGTCCTCAGACCTGTCATTCCCACAGCTGCACCTTCAAAGGAAACTAAGGAGAAGGAAAGACTCAAATATTTTTTTACCACTGAGCTATAAGGGACTATCCTTTCCTCCCCACCAGCATTTAATTTTTTCTCTATTTGGCAGTCACTGCCGTAGCCACACCGCATCCCCTAACTTCATGCTATTTGTTTAGTTCAGTTCCCCGTCCGCACACCGGACTTGCCCGCGATGACAGCACGGCTCTGCTAATAGGGTCAGTCAGTGAGCTACTGCTGCAGAGCCGCAGGGGAGCACAAAACACTGGCTTTATTCCTCTAAGACCTATACATTACCTCCTCGCCCCCACCCCCTCACGAACCAAGTGGTGGATTTAGAAGGAGCACTGTCAAGTCATTTAGGCCCATTATTTTTGCACTAGAAGAAATGGCCTTTACAAAAGCTCAATGGAAGCACACCCTCATTCCATCTTTAAGTAATATTGAACATTTCAATTGCAGGGCTGTAAACCACAACGCAAAAAAGCACAGACAAATAGATCAGATATGAGACTGCCCAGACACAGAGTTCCACTTGCCAAGCTGACTGCAAAGCAAAAATAGAAATGAGCACTGCACATAATTATAGTATTTTACATTTCCACTGCACTTTCCATCCTGAAAGAACCCCAAGTGCACACACACATGTGCATGCATGTGCATAGAAGGAGGCAGGACACTGGGAAAATTCACTTGCTTGTGAAAGAGACCAAGAAACTGTGGTCCAGTAATAACAGCTTGTACTGAACCAAAGCCTTCATTAACACACACACAAGCTCATAGAAAATCATTATAATGTGGAACAAGACTAAGCCAAGACACAGCAATCTGTAGATCAGCGGCTCCAGCACTTCTGCTCAGCATTTCCCCCAAAACAGAAGATTAGAAACTGATCTTTTATTAGCTCTCGCCCTCTGTTTCCCAGCGAAGCCCAAGGTGCCGATTCCACTTTACTACCACAGGGCAGGGGCAGCTCTGCAGATGTTGATCCCCAGCCTTCCCCTCTCCTGCTGTCAAGCACTTCGCAGCCTGTAAGTGCACACATCTTCCAGCCTTGTGGGCTGGAACAGCCCCATTTTGCAGACAGCAGGACATCCAAAGAGGGGAACCAAAGCCAGGGACAGTGCCTTAACCACGGTGTTCCTCTTTCCCCTCTGACAAAAGAGCCAGTGTCAGGCACAAAGGCCTGTTCTCTACTTGCATGCCACCCAAGATGCTCTGAGTGAGGATGAAAAGGGCCAGGAAAAAAAAAAAAGTGCTGGAAGACAGGCAGGAGCAGAGGTGTGAGACTCTAGCAGAAACCTCCAGCTTTCTCAGGAGGCTGAGGCAGAGGAGAAAGGCTTCCTGGAGAAAGGCTGAGGCTCCAGCCTAGGATGCTGGGTCACTCCCTTCTCTTTCCCACATGTCTGTGGCAAGTCAGTTTTGTCTTCCACATATTAAATATCTCAGCACAGTTTTAAACTCCCATCTGAGAACACAGGCCTTTCGATGTTGACTTGTGGCCAAGTGTATGAGGAATGGGGGTAGGAAGTTCAAGAGGAGACAGAGAAGGCGGAGGCTCAGAGGGCACTACAAAAAACGAACTGATAGAGGTCAGGAGGAGGGAAGGAAACAGTCTGCAGTCATGAAATGATACAACAGCTGGCTAGATAGAGCTGGGATTTTTTATTTTTTTTAAAGGAAAAACAGGAATCTCACCAACAATACAACATAATCAAGCATAGTATGCAACTACCCATTCAGGGAAGAACCTCCCTGCTAGTAAACTTAGCCCCTACATTAGCATGAGGCTGATACCTGCTTTTGATGCTCCTCACAGAAGAATCCATTCACTCAGCAACATGCTGCAGTCATATCTGAGGCTCTGTGAATGACTGGGACGTGCCCCTCTCAGCAGAGATTTTGGGGAAGGAAGAGATTTTTGCCAAGGACACTGCAGCAACATGCTCCCCTATACTTAGGGAAACAGCCATGGGATTGTTAACGTACAGAGCGGACTTCAGTTTTTAATAAGGTCACATCTGAAAGAGCCCCACATAATAAGCTGCTTGGAAGTCAATTTATCGACCTCAGCACACAGGGCTAAGTCAAGCCTGCTGGGATTCAAAGTTGTGGTTGCAGGGAGCATAGGTAATTCATACCTGATGCTCGAGGCCATCCCCTCTGGCTATAAATGGGAGACCAATGAGACTTCTTAAATTTCATTTAGTTTCATAGTGCAGTGCATTATTCAGGAATGCAAGGAAAAGCCTGCTTAAAATATGATTTTATTTTGACAATGTCACTTTAACAACAAATAGCTGGCTGCTCAGTTCCCTGAGCAGGGAGACAGCAGGTGCTCAGCTGGCTGATTTAGCAGCAGCCGCAACCGCCACCAGGAGCTGCTGGGTGCAGCTCACAGGCTGCAATTCCCCACTCCCCCCAGTGGGACCACAGATTCCCAAGGAGGGGGAAGGGCTAACGGGAGTGAGAGAAGAGGCGTGGGGGCAAGCTTGGGGTGAAGGATTATTAAATTAATGAACAAACGTGACTGCCATTTCATTGGGACACCCTCACTGGACTCCAATGGGCACTCATGTCAGCTGCTTCCTCCAGCATTGTGTGCTCCCCTTTCTGCACAAGGGAATTAAACACTGCGGTCAGGAGACTCCTTTCCCCTCCCAGAAATAACATGCCCACCTTTTACCTGCATGCAACACCAGCAAGATCCTCTGTGGCCTTCTAAGACCCTCCCCAAAAGCTGCTTCTTATGAAATCAAATCAGTGTCTTCAGCTCTGCCTTCGTAAACAACTAGAAAGCAAGAAAACCATGTTGCACAGTTTTGTGCCTACAGAAAAGCATGGCTATGGCAATACATCTTAGCAGAGGGGATGTTACTGCAAGTGGCTTGTGGCATGAGATTGCTAAAGATGACCTTAAAATAAACTTTAAAATTAAAAAGACAGGTGCATGTGACTGCGGTTTGTTTTTTTGTTGTAGTTTGGGGATTTTATTTTAAAAACGTACACATAAAGAATGGCGAGACAAAAATTCTGACCATTTCCTTTACCTCCCCACCTTCCCCATCTAGCAATGAAAGTTTTTTCTAGGCTGAAAGACTATGACAACCAGTGAACCAAAGATTATGTCCTCCTAAACAATGAGAAACTGAAAGCTGTGATGTTAAAAGGGAATGGGATTTTCACTCAGCCCACATCAAATTCCAGTTGGTCTTCACTTGCTTTTGCTACTGTCTACACCAAGACTTGTACTTATTCAGTTGTTCTAAGCTGAAGACAGCCAGTAGACTCAAAACTCTCCTACCTACAATTAAAGTATTAGAGCTCACAGAAACATCTGTTATACCTCAGCAGCAGTTCTGTAACTCAGCTCACCCCCAAATTAAAACACAGAGCACGCATTACTCTTTATTGTAGCCTTAGATATATCAGGCTTGATGACAGTACCATTTTTTTTAAATCCATCATGGCGGGGTGGAGGGGGGACATAAATTGGTACAAGCCCAGTGTAAAACAAACATTCCCTTTGTGTCATCTTTAAAACTAATCTGGACACAACACTAAAAAGCACACTTAAGGAGACAAACAAAAACCTTCCAATTGTTTTATAAGCATACTATCAGTGGAAGAGGCCCAAGTAAAAATAATACTATATGACTGTATTAGCTGACTGTTATTGTTGGCTACTCAAGCAAAGTAGGGCTTCAACAACCCAGAATTTACAGGACTGAGAGGCTGGTGGGTCTCTGGTTTTGATTTTGTGCCAGTTCACATTCACTCATGCTCTTGGATAAGTCATGATACCGTCAGCAACTTCAGCCCAGCTCGAAAACTGGGTTAAGAAAGCAGTGGACGCTCACCGAAAACTAGGGCTTGCCAACACAGGGACACACAGGAGAGGCAAGCTGAAGCACTTTAAACAGATGGGTAAAATGGCATTAAATCCCTGTGTGGACAGATTTATATGGAACACAAATGTGTCCCTGATTTGCCTGCTTCACTACTAAACTGATTTTTACTACATCAGCTGAAAGTTAATTTAAATCTAAATAAGGGTATGGTCAGATCAGCCATGCAATCCGGTCAGTGCGGGCTAACAAGTTGCTGTCCTTTCAGTTAGATATCGGTAACTCACCATATGTGCTTCCAGTCTTCTGTAACGCAAAGAAACTTACAGTATCCTCAGAAGTATCTCCCACAAACTGGTTTTGTGCTACTTAAAAATCAGAGGGGACAGTTTGGCTGGGAGTCAGCAATCTGGTACATTGGCAGGGGCAGGCTACAAAGGATGTCCCTGGAGTTGCCAGTCTAGCACCGTTCCTCAGCTCCAAAATTAAATACAGAGTCAAACCTTTATTTTTCCCCCCAAAAGACAGAAATACAGCTTTGACCCTGCTGGGATGCTGCCTCAGGAACACCCAGAGATGTTGCCACCAAGAAGGGGCACCTATCTGCAACAGGACATTTTCCAGTACCACAGTCACTTGATGGAAACAAGAAGCCAGGCAAGGACTGTTGGCAACTCTCACACACGCTATTCCAGGACTGGGCAGGGACTCAAGAAAATGACTTCCCAACCTGACCCCAGCTGTGCACCTGCCTCAAGAGATACTGGCATGCCTTTACGGCCTCAACAAGAAGAGGTCTCTCATGTGCTGGCTTCTTCACTTGCAGGAGGTCCCCCAAACCACATGGGCTCAACACTGGGTACACAGACCTCTTGTGAGGGGACATGGAGAGTGGAACTCATTGCTGAATACAGGAGAAATAGGGAAATTCAGAGCTGGCACAGTAGCGTTCTTGAGGAACAAGTTGCTGGGAAAATGGTGTTTTAGTGTCCACCTGATTTTGTCCTTCCTGCCCCAGGATTACATCACCCTTGATTGAGATTTTGCAAGAATGACAGTGCAAGGATAGAAGAGAGACACGACTGCTTCCCCAATCCTCCTGTGGTGGGAGCCGCTGACAGTGGGCTCAAACCATCATACCCATCAATACCATAACCCCTTCCAGCCAACCTGTCAGTGTGTCACCAGGGCCATCCTCTCCCAGCTGCTCTATCTAATCGGCACACACCAGTGCCAGGGCTCCTCACTGCTTGCTCTCTCCCCACTCTCACCAGGGCTATGCAGCATGAATTCTTCTCCAGCAGCTCTCACTCTCCTCATGTGTGTTCCTCCTCGTGGCTCCATCAAGTACACTTCTGCTCCAACCCACCGCCCAGCACTGCAGCCCCCGCCACTGGGCTCCTGACCCCCAGGACCCACAGCTGCCCCAGCCTGGCTGCCCCCCAGCCACACTGTCTGCATCTGGAGCAGGAAAGCAGCAAAAAACCCCATCGTCCCAGGGAGCCTGCTTAGACCACCAGCCTTATTCTGTCTGCAGCTTAACTAACACCTTAAGGCTAGAAGGGGAAAATGCCTGATGCTCCCCTACCCACACCTCCCTCTGCAACCCTGCCAGCTCCCTCCCCTCCCAGCTCGCCACTGTAGCATAAACTCTTTTGTTGCTCGTCAGAAATATGGCAATTATTTCAGAAAAATCTCTCCCCTCACCACTGGTAGAAATAGTAGACAGTAGTTCTCTTGATGATCAGACAGTGGAATATTCCAGAAAAAGAGGAAGATTTGGGGAGGGGGAGGGGAGGAGGTATCTGGGATCCAATCTTCTTCCTCTCCCTGCCAAACCCCCTCCATCTCTAGCAGATTTCATTTATATCACCAGGATTTCTGTGAAATTTTCACTCAACCCTCCCTCTCTCCCATTTCAACTCCTGGCTAAGCTCAGTCAAAGGTGCAAAAGAATAACATGCTGCTCCACTTTTCTTGCAGGCTGGACAAATAAGTCTTCAGCTAGCCATATGCAAGCCATTAAAAATATATTAACATACCCAGCAGGGTCTGTCACTTTTTCTTTTCTCCCTCCTCCCTGCCCCCCCCGCCTTTTCTTAAGCACAGAAAAGGAAGAAATCTTGCCACAGTAACAAGAGGTTTTCATCAAGTCTCATTACCTCAAGCACAGCCGCGTACCACAGCCCCCACAGAGAACAGCCTTCAGTTCCCGCTGTCATTAAAGGAACGAAGATCTTAAACAAAAATTAAACCCAGGACAGCATGAAGTTGGGAGCTTACAAATGGATAAGGCAGGGAAGGGTGCGTGAAAGCCAAGTGGAAGAGCAGGAGCGGAGCCATCAGACAGGGCTCCACTCAAGCGGCTCGGGAGGGATGGGGCAGGTTAAACATGTCCCACAGAGCGGGGCAGGTGTTTTCAAACTTTCAAGCCAGCATCCAGAGGTATGTTATATTTCCCAGAAACTTAGTGACATAGCAACATCCTGGAACATTAATAAGGCTTAGGGTAAAACCAGACCAGTAATTACAATAAGCAAGAAGATTTTTTCAAGTCTCAGATGGTGCACAAGGATGATTTTGCACACACTTTGACGCATGGCCATTTTTATTCCACGGGGTCCTTGACCCTTCCAAATGGCATTGTGGTCCAAGCCTCCTGGAGTGGCTGCATAGTGCATCTTAACCTGCAGCAGCTGCTCTAAGCCTGAAGTGGGTGGCTGCTGGTGTTACTAGTTAAGGAGAAAGGTTTGAAGGGCAGGAGGCAGCAACTTTACTTTTAAACAAGGGATTTCTATACCAGGGGGTTGTTAGTCAAAGGGGTATCAAGTCAAAATGCCCTTAAACTGTAGTTTCCCAAGTATTTTGTTGGGCAAACCACTGGCTTAAGCAGCTTTCCTCTCCACCCTGGCTACTTTAATCCAGATCAATTCCCTGATCCAGTTCAGTGTGCAGCAGCACATTCAGCTGCACTGGCACAGCTGAACAAGCAGCTAGCTCAGGAGCAGCAGCAGGGGCTGCTGAAAACAACGCTCGTAAAACTACATCCTCGAATTCAACAGGCATGGCACTCGGCACCAGGAGAGAAAGATGGTGCATGCAAACCCCATGAAAACAAAGATAAGGGAAGAGCGATACTTCGTGCATGGCTAACTGGAAAGAGATGACCTGAGCCAAACAGGACGTAAAAAAAAAGAAAAGTCTGGTGACAGTATTGCCATGTTTTATGCACCTCTAGATAAGACATAAGTTTCATTTCTCCCATGGGGATGGGGGAAAGCAAAAAGGTCTCCTTTGTGAAGCAGTCAGTACAGGCAGAAAAGGCAGAGCTACATAAAAGAGCCGACAATAGTAAAGCACAGATGAAAGGTGGACAAGGACCTCTGAGAAGCAAGGAGGAGGATGAGAAGCCGTGGCAGGTGAGGAAGTGGGAACTGTGCAGGGTTCTGTGTTATGTCTATGCATAGACATAACTGCCTGGCAGAGCAGTGATGACCAGAAGGGAGCCAGGAAATGAGATGGATTACACAGAGGAAGGATGGGGATGTAGAGGGGTCCACCCTGGGCACAAGAGGAGGGGATCAGGAGAAACAGTAAGGAAGCTACTTCAGATCTCTGGTGTCGCAACCATTCTGGTTGTGAACGGTTTAATGGGTCATTATCCAAACAGTTCATACATCCTCTGGTTCTGGAGTAATTACATCCATTCTTTAAAAAGACATCACATAATGAGGTCTACTGATATCACAGAAGCAGATACGAGAATAAGCAAAATGTCTGACTGTACTAGGAACAGACCAGAAAATAGCACCAATTTCATGATGACATGATACAAGTCAAAGATACATTCACCTCTGCAGCACTGAAACCTGCTCTACTCATCCTACCTTGGAAAGGGAATACAAGGAACTGAGGGGGTTCAGCAAGTGGCAACAAAGAGAAGAGACTTTGAAGACAGCAAGCAAATGCTTACATGAAGTCCACAC
>NW_010557274.1:9751-17666 GCF_000687285.1 Phaethon lepturus | reverse complement strand
GTGGCGGCGCGTGGGCGGGTGGGCCGGCGGGGTGTCTTCTAGTGCAACCAGACTATACTGCATACCAGGCTCTGACACAGTGGGTGCACACTCTTCTCTCCAGGAAACCCATCTATCCTCTCACAGCCAGCCACCACAACCTGGCAGTAACTGCCATCAGCCATGGGAGAGAGCTATTCCTTGAAGAGAGAGCAAGGAGAACTCTTTTCCCCACGCCTACACGCAGAATACGCTGCCCACAGTCTCTTCACTACGGAGCCTAATGGTTGGTATTTTCACAGCCTTGCAGACGAACAGCTCGGCTGGGTTACTCTTCCTAGACACTTCAACATAGATGGTACAAACTCTGTCATGTAAAAGAAATCAGAGTCCTGCTTTAAACGGATTGCAGGAATATACTGGAGTCTCACCCGCACTCCAGAGTTTGACAGCAATGTAATTAGGTCAGGGGATAGCTGTGCTGTAACAGATTCCTTGGACTTGGCTCTATCCAAGGTAGAGACACACATGAATGCTGCTTCAGCTTTTATTTGCTCACTTGCCAGCAGCCTGGATTCTTGAAAACCTACTCCAAGTGTCTAGCCCGTCTCAGATCGCAACTCAGGCCCTTGATGTGGGCTCCCAGCTCCATACTTCTGCAATTGCCTCCAACAGCAGCACTAAGGACAGTGGAGTTTGATCCAAGGTACAGCTGCCTGCAGCTGAAACAGACCTGCAACAAATGCCAGAGGAAAAGGGGGTGGGAAGGCTCTAGGCAGCATGTGTAAAGAAGGCACTTGTATTGATGCAGGCTAAGGTCATCCCAGGGACCAGGAGTTTGACACCCATGATTAAAGCATCATCAAGAAATGCTTCCTGACAGTGAAGTCTATTAGGCTGTGGAACAGGCTCCCAGGGGAAGTGGAGAAGCTTCATCCCGCTGTCTCTGTAAGGAGTGATGTGGCAGGCAGTAGAAAACTGAGCCCCAGGACTGGTGAGATGGCCTGATGGGGCCAGTCTCACAAGACACTTCTCTAAGGAGTAACACCAACTTAAGAAATTCCCTCCACCACTCTCATGACATCCCCTCCTCAGTTCTGCCAACACTGCTGCTTGCAAGGCAGCACCGTGGACTAGATTGTTGTAGCCCAGGTTGTTTCATATATTTGGAGGGATAGGGCTTTTGACACACATCAGGTCACTGATGTATTTTAGGTCCTACCAATGGTTGCATCTGCACAACCAGTGGGATGACAGTGGTGGTAGGGTACAGAATGTGAGGTGGAAGGTAAGGAAATAGGAATGTCTTAAGCCATGCTGTAGGTATCTTTACACTAACCCTGTATGCATGAATTCATGCAAAGAAGGGCAGTGGAGGATGCAACTAGGATGGAGGGCGCTAACTAAGCCATGATTTAGCATGGTCAGATTTGTGTAATTGGACATGTCTAACTTATATGGAAATTATCTTAATTTACAGCAGAAAATCTCCCTCCTAGTAATAAATCTGGTATCAAGTGTTTGACACACTGAGCCAGTATTAACTTAGTGGTTTAGGTCTGAAGGACTGTCACAGTTTTTACTGTATTTAATGTTTAGTTGCCCCCCTTAAACATTTCCTTTTTATATTTTTTGAATGGGGGAAAGATCAGCTTGGTTTTGAATCGTACAGATTGACAGGAAGGCATATTTTGCCCCATTTAAAACTAGCAGATGCCTATCTACCTTTTCGGTTTGTTTTTTCATTTGTTTGGGGATGGAAGAGGTGAAGGAGGTGTTTAGAACATCACAAAGTTCAAAATTAATGTCTCAACTTATAACACACTTCCCCTTCTTCCCACAACACTGGTTGCAGAAGCTACCCACGGCTGACACTACTCATGAAGCTCCATATGGTTCTGCTTCCCTTCATTTTTCCTCAGCCTGACAAACTTTGGCAGAGCTCAGGTTTTCCTGGTCCTTAGGAAACAGGAGAGATTCCAACAATTCCAGCTTCTCCTTCCTTTGCTTTTACAAAGCTCCCACGGTGCCATCTATGAAAACGGCAAAGCATAAAGGCAAATTTGTCTGAACATCATTGGTGCTGTAAATTTTTTCATATTGCGCTTAGTGTCATCAACAATTACTTACATTGCATTAGAGTTGACGGACCTCAGTAACATCAAGGTCCTTCATGCTCAGCACAACTTACACATATAGCAACAAATGTCAGTGCCTGACTAACAGGCTAGTAAAGTTACTTTAAGGTAGAAAGGCTTCAAAATGGAGTGTCATTTTAAAGCACCCATGAGTTGACAAGAGTTTGTACAATTATCACAAACCACTCAGAGAAAGCTTCCAGTACACCTGGGAAGTAACCATGTACACAGCGAGTACCCTGTATTCACCATAACTCAGCAAGTGCTTTTTGCAGCTCCCGTCTACACTCAGTCATGAAGGATATAGATCATTACAGCCTCCAGCTATAGAGCTTTAGCTCACAGAGTAGCAGCTCACACTTTTAGCTCTGGAGATCCCCAGTTCAATCTGCTGCATGTCAGCCAAGAGGGCAGCTGTCATATAATTACAGCCACAACTTTGCATGTGAAAAAGTAGGGAGAGTGAACAGAGATCTTATTATAGAATTCTGGTTGCAACCTGCTGAACAGCTCCCTATTTAAAGTAACTTCTTGTAAAGGAGGGGGGGGGGTTGAGAAAAAAAAAAAAAGGAAAGAGTCTTCCAACTCAGCTTCCCAATTCTCTCTGTTTCGCAGAAGAAATCGGTGCTGCTTTGCAAACATCTTTTGTTACAAATGCATGTGTATATTAGACAAAGCACACAAGTACAGAGCCAGGAGTAAGGCTATAGCCCCTTATCAGTACAAAAAAAAGAAAAAGAAAGAAAATTCTCATTGCTGCAACCAAGACATCTGAAGTCCAACATGGCATCTTAGTTTCTTTCTGGACTACAACTATTCACCAGCCGCCAAGCCATTTGGGTATGCAATTAAGTATTAAAATTTAAGTTCAAGAAATCTTAACTCAGTTACATCTTGTTTTCTTCAAACTGTACATACAAGGTCTCAGGGAGACTTAACAAAACAGAGAATCTAGGTGGAGCGTATGTTTGAACTACAAAGGTGCAAACCACAGCAAAAAATTCAGTCTCAAATGAAAAGATCTTTTAATGAGTGCAACACAAAACAATTAGACCAAGTTTCTTCTTATCCGTTAATCTTTCTGCAGATCTCTCTGCACACACACAGCAATTTGGAGCCGAACTTTTTTCCAGTCCAAGATGTTCAAAAACAGAATTTGAAACAATGTAATCCAGTTTGAAAGAAACATTAGTTTTCCTCCAACAATTATTCTAGAAATCTGTCTTTCTTCAGTAAAGCTATTTCAGGCTTAAGATACAGACTAAATTCTTTGTAGGATATTCTCCTCTCCTAAACAGTCCCATCCGTCCATGACCCAGCAGCACAGAACCCATGGGTCCCCCATTGCCTGCAGTGAATCAACCACTTTGGACCACCAGTAACATATGGGAGCTAACTCTCCAACTTCCAGCAAACTACTTAGCTGCTTGCTAAATACAACTCAAAGTAGACCAATCTGACTCAAACTGTTCAGTACCTGCCTGCAAGAACAGAGACTTGCTGAAACACGTCAACTAGTTCATGCATGCTACACCAGTGGCCCTTCAAAACTCCCTGAAACACAGTGCCATGCTTCCGACAGGATTTGAAGGAGAAGAACCTAGTAGACAGCCAAGCCAGAAGCTGTTCAGATGATTGCTAACACCAAGCCAAGTCTGCAACATTTAACTCCAGAATTCATAACACTTTGTATTTAAACCAGCTGAATTCTTTGATGACATCCTCTCATCAGCCTCATTTTTGAAGACCCATTTCCATTCGGCTCAGAGAGTCTTCTGCTCTTCACCTCAAGCAAGATCTACTCAGGAAACACAAAACCTACCTGACTATCTCCCTCCCTTTAGAAGAGAGTGAGGTAGAGAATAGAGGACATGAAGCCCAGTTTTGAAGAAAGTTATGTGCAGCTGCAGCAGCACAGAAACATTTGGGGCTAATTATACACATGCAGCAAAACCCTGGCTGGGCTCATCCCACAGAAGGGACCCATAAAAGGTTCACCTCTCTCTCACCTACTGCAACCAGGCAAAGCTCACGAACATCTGAACCACACTTGTTGCAGACATCCAATGAAATCCATACAACCCTATGCAAAGATGACTGCAAGGAGACACCATTATACTATTTTCTGGTATTATTTCTGTAAATTTAGCACTGCTAAAAGGTTCCAGATAGGCATTCTGTGGAGACCAAAATCTTTTGCCTACCCTGAGAAGATATGCAGAGAGAACCGCAGCAAAACATATACAAGCTTTTCTCATCTGTCCCAACCTGACAAGGCTGAAATGACTGACAAAGGTCCAAAATGAGGGACACACATAAACTATTAATATTGCACTAGTAGTCTCACTGCTGCTGTGACAGTCTGAAGACTTAACAGAGGCAGACTCTGCAGGGAAAAACTACTTTACTTCAAAATCATTCATTCAGGAAACTTACATACTGAGGAGAAAAGAATCATTCTGCAGCACGCTCTGTCAAACCCCTCAGCTTTAAGACCCTTCATTTCTAAAGCAAAAGCAATTTTAACAAGAACAGGAAATCAAAGTGAAGCATACGGAGCTTCAAATTTCAAGTGAGCAACACTGGAATAGCATTACTTCCGGACACAAACCCTAACACACATCTTCTCAAGCCTAACCTGAAAAGTCCATTCCACTTCTGAGAGACAGGTAAGTGTCTTGTCTCTGCAACCTCTCTGCTGAAACAGCCAAGTGGCATACCAGCAAGAGGATAATGGGTAGCCATGCACTAGGAAGTGGAAGGGAGCCAAAAAGCCACTTTCAGTTTGCCGCTCGGGCTACAACCTGTGCTTGAAGCCTGTGTGAGGCTACAGATTCACATTCTCCCTGACCTTTTATTTTATTACAGGTCTCATGCCATACCTGATGCCACAGTAGCCACATACCTGTAAGCAGCACACACAGAGATGTAGCTTCGAACTGATCTATTCACTTCCTCTCCCGTGTTGCAAGGGGAACAGTTTATGCAGGGGTATTAGTCTGTTTTACATTAATTTCTAGAACAGGGACAAATGACCTGAACTTTGACATTTCTGAAAAAAGTTAAATTATTTTCATATTTCTTGTAAATCTATCCTGATTACTTTTTCATTTAAAATACAAAATTTCCCTCCCAAAATATTTGAAGTAGTTACTAAAATGTTTTCTTTACCAAAGCCTTGCAAAGCCTCAAGATTATTAATAACATTTTGAATATGAAGAGGCACAACACTGCTCCATACCAATAAAAAAAGAAAGCAGTCAAATTTTCACACAATAAAGTAATTAATTTTGAAAACTAGTACTTTCTATTAAAAATTCTTGCATTTAAAAAAACAAAAAGATTTCAAATAACTCTAGACACTGATGGGGCAAAGAAAAAACAGACCCTACCCCCAGCTGGATGGCATTCCTCTCTTTGGATGCAATGTGGCAACATTTGATTGACGCATCTGATCCATTCCAAAACTCCAGGCGATGTTCTAATCATCAATGGGCAGAATCCTATTAATTTTGGGGAAAAAAAATAGAAAAACAGAGTAGAATATGGAGGCAGGACACAGAGTACCTGGTGTTTGTCTAGCAGCTCCAGTTGATTCAGCTAGGTCCATAACAATCAACGGATTAAAGACTAGGTTGATAGCAGAAACTCACATCTACCAGTATAAGGCCCTTCCTCCCCTCCACCCTCTTTCTGCCATCTCAGCTCAACCCATTCTCCCAACACCAATCTGGAACATTAGTCCCATACCAAAGGAAATCAAATAGGAATAGGAAAAGGAGTGGGAAGAGATAAACCAGGGTAAATAGGGGTAGTATAAAGAGCCTATATTGGCATGCAACCAAGAGCCTGCACAGACCCTTCCTACAGCAGAAAACAGGAGATCAGGCACATACAAGGAGATGGCAGGAGAGCAGATGCGAGAAGGTGAAGGTTCAAGCGGCCCCTGAGCTCAGGGGGTGAGAAACGGCAGCAGACAGAGTACAGAAATGAGCCCCAGCATGCACAACGATCTCAGTCTTCAGAAGCAGCAACACATCAGACAACCCACTAGCTTGGTGTCTGCTCTGATAGGCATTTTCATTATCAATGAGCATGGTACGAGAAATATAGCGTGAACCTTTCACATTAAACAAGGCTTCCCAGTCTGCCCATAAATTCATTTTCCTATCAGCCAAACCCAGATCCACCAATATCAACCACTTTTGCTCTGAAACAAGCCTCCACTTACAGTCTTGCACCAAACAGTTGCCCTGTTTCATTTAAGCGCTGATGAGCACTGCAAGCCCTCAGGACCCACCAACATAAGTGGCAGCACAACCCCAAGAGGAATTGACCCGTTCCAGCGGTGGCCAGAAGGCGAGCATTGTCACTGTGACCCTTCCAGCAGGCCAGCTGACACGTCAGACCAGCCCACATCCCCGTCAGATCAGCCCACATCCCTGTCAACTGGCCTGGAGCTAGGCACCTTCCCACTATAAGTGGAAACCTGGCTGAATGGTCAGCAGGACAGCTGGGAAATACTCCTGGTCTAGCTGGCTGGCCACCTGTTTGGGAATGTGAGCTGCACAACAGTCTCTGGGCACACCAGTCACTCAGTTGCTCCTTACACCTGTTCTGTGTTCCCATGTCTTGGGAGGATTAGCAGCAGCAAAGAGCTGGATGTGAAAAAGTAGGAAAGGCAAGAACAAGCTGATGTACTGCAAAGGGAAGGGAGCAGCAGGCTGAACGTGGGATCTTACAGTAGGAAAGTGATTGCTACAGCGCAGAGCAGGAGCCGGGGGAAATGGGAGGGCACTGTTAGAGAGAAGGCAGGTGAAGGCATGCCACAGCAGGGAGCAGGAAGGGCATATAGCTCAGGTCTCATAAATCAGGTATTGCTGCCAGAGTCTCACACCAGCCCTTAAAGCCTCTACCACTGACCAGGGGGCTCTAGGCTTAGCAACAAGCAGGATCTGCCACAAGCGTGGCCACCCAGCAGCTTCAGGTAGTCATTTAAGGCATCTCAGGTACGGACCCTTAAGTACCCTGAAGATAAGGACACAGACCTTGAAATTGACACAATGCGGTCACGTGGAGCTCACACAATGAAGAGAAGGATCCGGTCCCAGCCCTGACATGGACTGGGCAGCTGCAGCTTGCACCTCCTGTTACCCAGCCAGACTACCCTTGTAACAACCCCCGCTCTCGGCCCGTCAGGAGGGCCTGAACCCTGGCCCATCAGCAGTGAAAGCACAAACCTCCACCTCACACTCTAAATAATTAAACTCTGTGGGAGCAGCAGCAGACTCATAAAACTCTTACACAGACCAAGCCAGCCATTAATGGGGGTCAAAGATGAACGCTCTATTTTTTTTAAGTGTGCTTTGATGCGTGGGGAGAGTGGTGAGAGGAGATCTTCATTACCCTCTCTGGTACCTGATGAATTTTTCCTTTCCTGACTATCAACACCTCCTACTTCCATCCGAACCCCATACTGCTGGCAATCATCTGGACAGCCAGAGACAATTAGAAGGTGTGTTTAGATGACATCTATGCTAGCCAGTCACCTGCAGGTAGGGAAGCAAGAGGCCTCGCTGAGTAAAGCGAGGCTCTACCAGAGGTTCAGCCGGTGCTTATTACGAGGTTTGGGTTTCACACAGATGCCGCCGGGTGGAATCCCAGGGCCAGCATGACGCCAAAAGTCATGCAAACCACAACCTCACACACCATCTTCCCTACAGCAAGGCATAGAGCAGAGCACAAGCCAGTAAAATCTGTCGGGATTATTAGCTTGGGCTTGGAGCCAGAGCTGGGAG
>NW_010557274.1:0-9726 GCF_000687285.1 Phaethon lepturus | reverse complement strand
TCAGCGGGAAGGAAGGGGAAGTCCGCTGACAGGCAAGGAGAGGCAGCAGGCAGGAAAGGCAAGACACAGTTGAGAAAAGGTCAGAGAAACACTAGCCTGACCTGCCCCTTCTGGCCTTGAAATACACATACACACAAGTGTGAGCTTCTTACTACTCTGCTTTGTTCAGACATTTTAAGGAGAGCTTTGCTGTTTACTCTTCCCACTCCCTTTGCATTCCTCTCAATCCACATCAGTTTTGGAAATGGTTATTTAGGCTTTCCATCAATAAAAACCTTGGGTAGAGAGAGGGGAAAGCAGGTTGTTTTGGGGAAGGGGACACCACATCGACACAGAAAACTTCCCCAGCAGCGCGCAGGGATGTCAGATGTTCTATTGGCAGTGCCAATTCCAGCCTGCACCAGCCGAGCCTCTGCCAGCCTGTTTTCTGTGCTGTTTGCTCCATGCAGAGGAGAGGCCACAGATTGGAAGCGGCTCAGGGATCTCTGCTACTGTGCTGAGAAAGTGGCTGGTGTAGCAAAACAAGCTTTTATATGTAAGTAGTCCTGATAGATGCCTCTTTTTTCAGGTCACTAGGAACCTTCTCCCAGCGAACCCCAATACTTGTGCTTTCAGAGGGAAGTTAAGAGCTTTACACACAACACCAGCACTCATCTTTCTCAGCATGGCAAAAGCAGCATCTGTTACTTCCATTATTCTTGGAAATAAGGGGGAAAATAGCTAAGACTCTTGAGCCTTGGCACCTCTTTCATCCTGCCGTTTGGCTACCAGAGCTATGGTTACTATTCAGGGCAGAAGTGCTCAACAGGGCACACATTCCACAGGGCTGAGCCATCCCATGTGGCCAGGCTCAAAATGGCAGACAACGATGAATAAGATAATTAGAAAGTACAACAGAAACCGCAACATAAAAACAAGTGGCTTCTATTACAAGAAATGGTTCTATGGCATGGTTAGATCCATCACCCCATATGCTGGGTCGTGGTGGTGCCTCAGGAGCCTGCTGCTATTATCTGTTTGCAATCACATTTCAGCCTGACTTTCTGCTTAATGCACGAAAAGCAAAGCTAATCAGATTCACTCTCTCTTTGCTTAATGTCTCCAGTTCCCAAGCATGGTCTGTACTGCTTCAATTGATGTTCAACTAACACTAGCCAGGAGCACGCAGTGCCAAAAAAAAAAAAAGGAACTACCTATTAATTTTAGTCCTTCTTTCCACCTATTATGTCTAAAATTCCTTCTACAGTTGAGCTTTGCAAACAAAAGTCAGGAAATTCCCATTTCCTCTCTACACCACACCCAGCTCATGTATGAGTTCCCTTCTCCAAGCTGCTCCTCCAGTGTATCTGGGCAATTAATTATAGCACAGACCTATCGGGCTTTCCTCTCACTCTCTGCGACAGCTTTTTTAATATTTCCTGGCTAGGAACCTCCACAGAAGGATGTCTTCTGCTGGTACCGTAATAGCCCCTCTTTGTTAATCTATCTGAAGTGACCATCACATGCTCTCCTACTCCCTCTCCCCCCAGCACTATTTAATTATTGCAGTCTTACACTGGAACTCTAACATGCCCTCGGCATTTCCAGTCTGAGGACTAACAGGGCCCTGGAACGGCTGCTTTTTTCACTGCATTCCTTCGCACTCCACAGGGCAGCTGGACCATTACTAGAGTCAGCTATGACACCTGGATCTTCGCTACAACAACCAACATAACAGCAGAGAAGCCCCCAGACTGGGCAGATAGCATGAAAATTCAGCAAAGAGATCCAGGAAAAGTCTGGCTTATAGGAACACCCATCATCATGAGCCAGGTTAAGCAGCAAGGAGGAGATTCACCCATTACAAGCACGAGTGAAGATTTGCCAGAACAACAACAACAACAACAAAAATCAGCACATATTTACAGGAGATGAGAAAGAGATGTAGGCGGAAGACAGAAGTGCCAGGATACGTATCTCTCTCTCCACAGGGGATGGGAAAAAAAGGGAGACTGCAGAGATGAAACCCCGGACAGCCCCTGCATCTGTACACATCCCCCAGATAATACCTACTACATCAATCAGAACAATGGCAGCTCCGGAGAAGACCCCGATTATCCAGCTCCTTCACTAGCATCTTCCCCAGAGGCTGCACACATGTGCAAGGGGATGGAAGAAAAACATACTTCTCAATGAGATTACTTACAGCATTTTCTATATTGCCCCCTCTCTTATAAATGTCTTTAAAAAAAAATTGCAGCTGGCTTGTAAGTGTGTCAGACTTTAAAAAAACACATCCTTGAAAACAAAGACACTTTGTGCTCAGCATATCCAGTGGCACCATTATTTAATATCAATACACTGGTTCTTTCCTTTATTCGCTCCATCCTTGGAGGAAAAATCCACTGTAACAGCCACCTAGTGTATAATCTTACCATGCAAAGCAACACAACCCTACAATAATCTTTCTCTTGTCATAATGTCTTCACATACCAACGAGAAGAATTTAGGCTTAAATGCTTAAAAAAAAACCCCAACCAACTGCAGTACAGCATGAAACAAATCTCTAACAACTCTCAAGTTGGAGCAGATTCCCTTGTCCCTCCCTACTACTTTCTTTATTTGAAAATGGCTGCACAAACGTTTCTAATTTGCGCACCACACCAATTGCAACCCGCCCCTCCTGCCAGGTACAGCCACTCGGTCGGTTCACACATGCATAGGCTCACTGCATCCTGCTGCCTCTGGCACACTACTCTTCACTGACATCATCTTCACCTCCATGCTGTATAAAATTCACCAGACACAGTATCTGCTCCCTTAGCCATAAAACAGTCCCTGTAGGCCAACAGATGCTTTCATCTAGTCTCCCAAATGCACACTCTGACCTGCACTGTGCCCCTGCTAAGTAGACACTTGGGAATGTGTCACCTAACAAGACGCATGCCCCTCGTCCCCGCAGCCAGCGAAGGCTAATGCAGATACACCGGCATTCACCGGATCAATGGCGGAGTCAAGGCAGAAACATGGTTCACACCCGTCAGCAGAAGCAAAATTCACCTTGGCCGGTTCCCATGGAGTCTGAGCTTCAGCACACCCCTGGCTTCAGGGCATCCCGGAGCAAGATGGCACCCTTCTGCAATACCACAGAGGTGTCCTGCAAGGCCTTACCAATTTCAGCTGGTGTCTGAAAGTTAGTTAGGCAGCAGCACCTGCAGCAACTGCAAGTCACAGTTCAGAGACAAAGAGACTTCCTCCTGGTGCCATGGTACCCAACTTCAGGCCTGGCTCACAACAAGCACGCAGAAAATTCTCCAGATGTTTCCCTGCCCTTGCCATTTATCCCAGGCCAGAGGGACCACCTGGTCCCACCAACTCTGAGGCCTCAGTCCAAACAGCCATCATCACCGCGTTTGGGGAAGCTCCTTCACGAACTTGGCCTACAGCTATTTCCTCAGGCAGTCTCCTTTTGCCCTCTCATAGAGGAGCGTTATGGCTACTATTTTTTGAGCCCTTTAAAAATAATATATGAGACTAATAATAATAATTCTTAGGCTCATAGCAATGGGCTCTTGGGAACCACGGTATGTCTCTTACTGCAGAGGCAGTGAAACTCAACCTTTTCCCTTTTTTTCCCCTTTTGAAAATACTGCTTGGGAATGGAGTCAGCATCTGGAGGTGCACAAGTATATCCCAGGGAAAGAATGAGAGGAGCAGAGGGGAAGGGAGGGACCTGAAAATGAAGGCTGAGGGCAAGGTTTCACATTACAGCTGAACCAGGCTAATAGTTCACTGCTGCCAAAAGAGGGGGGCCCCATTTCCACCTTCCTTTCATTCCCTACCTTTCACTGCTGGCAAAACAAATCTCGCTCCTCCTGCACAGCAGCTCTGGTACTAGTCTGAACCTGGTGAGCAGGTTCAGCTCTCTGTCCCAGGAGAAAACAATTCATTTTTTTTTGGGGGGGGGGGCAAGTCAGCCTTCCAAAAGCTGAACAAGCTGGATCCTTCTGGCATCAGAGTGGGCACAAGGCAAGGAATACAGCCACAGAGCCATGCGCAAGGCATGACCACCCCTCTTAGAAGCAGCAAGTCGTTGGATTGGTTCAGCCACAGCAAGAAAATCCATCCTTACCCACGTGAAACTATAGTTTCACCCAACAACTATACTGGTCAGCACAAAACAAGGGGCCTAGCTGAAAAACCTGCAATAGAGGTGTTTGCTAATAATCTTAAAGCAGGGAGTTTTACCTATTAATAGATTCTACCTACCAACAGCATTTCTGAACTGGATGAAGGCAGCTAGGTAGGTAAAGGATGACACTAAAACTGAGCAGACCCAAACCAGACAGAAATATGAGAGGTACTACAGAATTTCCAATAGTAATTGTGCCTATTTCTAAATTGGACTCTTATTATCAAACAAGATGGCTGCCTTCATCACTATGCTCAGAAACGTCTGATTTCATTATGAACTTAACAATTAGTTTCAGGGTGCTCTTGATAAAGCATTTTTCTTTCCACATCAACTTCTACATCAGATGAACACAAATAATGCAGTTCTTTTCGATTAAAAAAAAAAAAAAAGCCCATATTACTCCACTGTCTTTATTCCTCTCCACCTCCTCTGCTCAATTACTAAAAGCAATTTACAGACAATAAATGTAACTTCACAGCTGCCTGTATGAAGTATTCCCTTCATTTTATAGATGAGGTTACAGGCTATACAGAAATTAATATCAGTGAGGTCTACTTCAAAGCTGGATAAGCAAGAGGAACAGATGAACTCTGAAAGAATACAGACCATGCCTGTACTCTAGTAAAACCAGTAATAAAGAATTAAGGACATTACTAGTTGGATATAAATTCCCTGAATGTATCTGCTTAAATACAGTAACAAACAAAAGCTTGCTTTGCAGTTTTGCTTGGTTTTAATTCTGTTTTTGTTAGGAACAACATCATGAGATTTCAGATTTACCGTTCAGCATCCCATAGACCAAACATGCTCACTTCACTAGTAAACACATGCTTAACTGCTAACCTCATGGACTCAAAGAGGATCTTCCAGAAATCTGCAGCTAGAAACTCTGTACATAATTTTAATTGATGAAGATAAACAAGACAAGAGAGTGTCCACCGTTTTCTACCATAGCCTCATGGGCTTTGTCAGGGCTAGGAAGAACAAGAACCTACGTCTGTTGTTAAAATTGTCAGTGGTGACTTTGAAAAAGCACAGGGAGTAGCAACACTAAAGGAAAAAAAACAATTGCGGTTTTGTGCAGGCACTCTTCTGATGATAACTGCTCCTCAAGGCTTAATGAAAATGCATGGCCAACTTTTCTTCTTCCACACATTAGCAAAGCTCAGAAATAGCACCTGAGTCTAGTTATACAACTCAGCAGGCCCAGCTTCTTCTAGGAAGAAAACGCCACCAGCGCACAGGTACTCCAAAGGCTGAGTCATCTGAACAGTCCCTTCAAGGGAAAACAATCCTATTAAGAATCGGGTTGTTGGTATTGTTAGTAGACAAAAAGGAGTGTTAATTTTGGCACTGCTTAATTACACTGGTTTCACTCCATCCATTTACTACCAAGCCTAACACCTGTGGGTTAGTAAATTCACCACGCTCCTCCATCCATCCCCAAGGTTCTTTCCTGACACCATCCCCTCTTTAGCCAACAACTGCCTGTCATTGCCTGTACGTTTTCTTATCCCTGACTAACACAAACTAGTGTTTGTACAACCACAGCGCTTGGAAAACTAATTTAGGATTAAGGCCTTCATTTCTAGCCTGCATACAAATAGCAGGCATGCTTAAACCAAAAAGGTGTTGTGGGCTTCTGTGCTGTGACTAGCTTAAAACCAAAAGCCGTATCGTGCACGCATCAGAAAACAGATAGGCTTCAAGATGGACCAAAAAAACAAATGGAAGACAAAGGATTTGGACTTGTAAAATCTCTCACATGAGGACAGCTGATAAACACAATAACATTTCTATCAGAACTGCCATTTTCTGCATTTTCACTACAGCAAGTACAAATGTTTGTGCCCACTGATACTTGTGCCCTTTTCATTCAATCCTGCAACAGCATCACAACCTCACACTAGCCCCAAAAATGGCTTCAGCAGATGTAGCTACTGCAGAAAGCGCCTGCCCCAGCACGCAGGAATCCATGCAGAGCATGCAACCCACGCTCCCCTTTCCAGGCAAGGTCTGGGATGCCAATCCATCAAGTCCCAAAACCTCCCAACAGCTACACAACAACAGCAGGAGGAGAGAGGCGACCCAATGGGCTTAAACAGGTAGTCCTGTGGTTTAAGCTAGGACCCCAGCATTATCAGGAACACTACAGGAGTCCAGAACTTGACTCCTACCATGACCCCAGGCCAGCAGCCTTCATCTGCTCCACCTGAGGACAGGCCACAGCACTCCCCCCTCTCCTAAACTCTTCCAAAAGGGATGCACTGGGAAAGAAACCCGTGGCTCAGGGCTGAGAATTTTATTTTTGATGTTAGTAGGTCTGTTGTGGAGACTGATCCACCAATATTTTTCTAATATAAGGAACATATAAGATGCCTAGAATTTGATAGCTGCTTTTTAATTAAATTGAAATAAGTAAATCACAGCCTGTTGCCATGGAGAATGAACAGACACAGCCTCTTGACTCCAGGGCAGGATCAAGCAGGAGAGGCAGACAAGGCTGTGAAATTAAAAACACCTATTTTAAAGCAAATGGTCTTGATAATTAGTAAAAAACGTGGCATAGGGAAATAATATAACCATATGGCAGGAAGTGGTTTTCAAGGTGAACTACAAAGCTGTTTTAAATAAATGAATAAACTGCTGGAACTGCTGGGTCACTCACAGAATCATATATGCAGGATTAAATGTGATTTAAAAAATACACCAAAAAAACAGCAATTAGCTCTTCCTTCACTTTCCTGCCTATAGGCTGCATCTCTGTCTGTTCTTATTTTTAAGCACTTGTTTCAAGTGATTAACGTGTGCACCTATTTGCAGTTACCAGAGAGCCATCAAACTTATACGTCTTCAAAAACCTTGCGGTTCACCCTGAAGCAAGAATCAACTTCATGGGATATAAAACCTTTTATCTCTTACTCAGTGTCATTACACAATCCTGGCCAGGTCATCACACACTAATAATCATTCCTGAAGCTGTGCATCCCTGTTATGACTTCCATGACAAAGTGACTTTGGAGGTAATTTGTCCCCCGCACACCATGTATCTGATCCTGTGCTACATGTCTGAAGCAGCACAGCTCAGAGAGCGCCAAAGGTAACACTGGTCTGTCAGGGGGAGGCAGGACGGCCTTCGGCACAAGCTTGGCTGATGGACAAGAGCCTCGCGCACTCCCTTCCCAGTTCGTCCAGAGCACAGAGCAGCAAAATATTCCATCCGTTCCTGCTTCCAACCTCACCTGCTACCACCTCACCCATCAGCAAAGGCTGTCCAGAAAGATGGGGATGGATAATTTACATTGCTCCTATACCACCTCTGCAGAGGGGGTATTGTATGGTGATTGTCCCAATCCTTTTAAGACGCTTGTGCTCTGCTTGGATCTAAAAGGGCTGCAGCAAGGAAACCCCCTCATCACCTTTCCAAGCCCAGATAGGGCAAATCTGAGCAAGACTGTCCTACAGCTTCCACTGAGCATGTGGCCAAAGTACATGAAATTCACAATAGCTTAAAAATACCTGAAATAAATTGTACCTGATGACTCAGCTTCAAAAACGTGCTGTACATTTTTTTGAAGGGAAGGGACAAACTAACTTTCACTTCAAACCTTCCATCCCCTCCAAGGGAAAATCCAACCTTTTCTCCTATTTTGTGAAGACACAATTTGTCAGCCACAGTCATTAGTCTTCCATGGCAGCTAATGACCCACACGAAACAAACTGTCAGGGTCCCAGTCCAGGCCCTCATGACACAGCTGGTTACATTAAAAACCAGTTATATTTTCAGTCCTCATCAGCAGAATTTGAGCTGGCTATTGACAAGTTCCCTTCTCTTCCCCCACCACAACCAGGAAACACCCAGCAAAGGGAGGGGAGTCAGGATAGAAATCTTAGAAAAAGAACGGGTTGGGGAAAAACAAGCAATTAAAGTCAGTATTGCCTGCTTTCATGGTTTTGCCCCGTATCTTGGGGCACTTGCTGCTTTAACTGAAGTCACACTACATAAGATTCAAGGCTTTCATTAAAAATAAGCTCCAGGTCACAGTCTACACGAAGACATGCATGAACTTGCAAATTCGCACCCTGAAGGATGACAACAAGGACCCCAATGTCACTCCTTAAAAATGCTGGAGTCGGGGCTGCACGAGCAGGCTAACTCGTAGTCTTTGAACAGTTGAGGCTGACAGCCATACCTGCTCAACCTCCTTGCTTATGCACCCCCTTTCTTTCCAAAGCATGCAGTGAGAGGAGCTGCAAAACATTTTGGGATACGATAGCTGCACTGGAAGGTGCTACACACTCTCAGCTTCCCCTCTCCCTACTGCCTTCCCTGGCGTGCAGTCGGTTTCCTGCTGCTTGAACCACAGTCCTGCCCCACCACCTGAACACAAATGGCTTTCCCCAGGGCTGTTTCTGCCCTCACAGGCACCAGGCACCCAGAGGGCAGCGGGTGGCTTGTTTCTCACTTTGTAGCGTTACTTATTTTTAATTTTGACTTAAAGAGATTTAACACAATTATCAAGGCCAGCCTAGTGCCTTCCTCTGAAAGGGAACTGTGGTTTCTCCTCCATCCCCACAAGCCAAGATAACCGTGCTGGGGAAGACTCCAGGGACACTCCCAGTTGGACAGAGTGAGGGTTAACAGGCGCCTGCATTAAGACTCAAGCCAGGCAGCTGCCTGGCGCACGAAGGAAGATGCTAGCCGTGCCCAGGAGCAGATTATTTTCATATCGCAGCAGAGAGGGTCACGGGCCAAAAAGAAAATTTAAAAGAAAAGAAAGAAAAAAAACCAACAAACCAACACACATAAAACCGTTCCCTTCAGCAACACCGCACCACGCCGTACACCCAAAGAGGGGCCAAGCCTCCTGCCCAGGCTGTCCACAGCCCCCCATTCCCACCACTTGTGCTCTTCCCTTGCCCACTCTTCCCTGCAGGCCCCTCCTGGCCCCCCAGCCCACCTCCCTGGACTCTCTTCTTCTACCCACAAAGTTCTTCTGACCTCCACCCTTCCCAACACCACTCTCAGCACCCCCATGCAGCAAAACCAGGGGAGAGTGCTTCCCAGCCAAGAAGCTTGGAACACCAGCCCTGCCGGGGTATTTTTCATCTGGCAGCCCACACTGCTGCCTGGGCTCCCACTGGGAGTTTCCAGCTGTAAACCTCGGTGGCTGCAAGGCTGCTCACTCGAGGAGCGTGTCGCACATGTGCATGCCCCCGCTGCTGTCAACAACTTCCAGTCACGGTCCCGGTGGGCATGTTCGGGGGGGGCGAGGGGCTGCCTACCACCGCCAGCAGTAATCCGACTTGGGAAAGGCCGCTCGTAAGCGGGATGGCGTTTTAACAAAAATAAAGATCACCTTAGTATTCTTCTTAACAGCCAGAAAGGTCACGACGTGTTGGTTCATAAAGGGGGGGGGGAGGGGAAGATGGGAGAAAGGAGGTGAAGGAGGGGGGAAGCAATGCACAAAACCACACGGCGTTAACTGCTTGTTCGCCATAAAAAGAAAGAATAGGAAAGAGTTTGAGAGTAACGGCAGCCGGACAGAAAC
>NW_010557273.1:7521-10752 GCF_000687285.1 Phaethon lepturus | reverse complement strand
AGATGGAGTAGCACCGGCGCGACAAGCTTCCCCGGGCCGAGCTGTCTTTAACAAACAGTATGAATCAATAACGCGAGGGCGCGGGAGGCGAAGCCCGGGAGGCGCGAGCACCGTGGGCAGCTGTAGGTGAAGCACGTTTCCCGCCTTCCCCTCCCGACAGGAAGCTGCTGGAAAGCAAAACGCATCTTTGGGCGAGAGGCTTGGGCACCTCCAAAACCAGCTGACGTCCCGACTGTGTGCATCGATGGTGCTCCTGCAGCGAACGGGCCGTGCCCCAAGGCAGATGCCCGCAGGCCGCGGGACGGGCCAGGCCCTCCAAGGCTGCTGAGAGGTGCTCCGTGGTTTTGGGGACTGCTCTCCCCTCTGTTTGCTCTCCCAGTGAGCAGTATCTTGCTGTATGCTGGCGGGTAAAGTTTAGTGCAGGGCTTGGTTTTGTCCTACCTGTTGCTCCATGCTGCTGCTCAGACTTTGCCAGCGAAGCAGATAACCAAGCACACAACTACGAACGCTTCTCGCGTTGCCCTCAAACGCAGAGCACGCAGCTGCTGCAGCGCTTCACATACGTGTCTATGCACGGGCATATACGCATTATTCGCCCCAGTGTTTAAGTGCTAACAAGTGCAATTTCAGTGTTTCTGAAGGGAAGCTTTGCCCTCAGCTCCACTCAGCCAACCCCCACACTGTATATAAGTGTGTGTATATATATACGTGCATGTGTTTCCTTAGATGGGATAATTTAATCTTCTTAGATTCATATTATATAATGGGAGCGTATGTGGGTGTTTTACATCAGGCTTCAGCAAACCTCTGCTTTGTGCCAGCTTAAAATGAATCACAAGGAGCTGTTCTAGCCCCTGCGGATGCATGGAAATTCAGGTGGGTGCTGGTGAGCTCACTGCAAAGGGCTACCAGTAACCTCCCACAAGCTTAATGGGCGGGAGACAGCAGGGTGGACTCAGTGCACACAGTCCCCTTGACCCCGTCGAACCTCCTGACAATGAGGTTTGGAGCTGGGGAGAGGAGTGAGAAGACAACCAAGTCTCCAAAGCGCTGGGGAAATGGCTCCCCTGTGTTTCGCTGGCCTGGCCGCCCAGGGACCCCCTCTCCCTACTGCGCACCCCAGGACACACGTGCTCACGCTTACTGGCTTTGCTAATTTCTGCCCTAAGAGAACACAAAGACTTGACTTTTTAAAGACTTTTTTGAAGCTGAACGGTCTAAGTCGGTGCCTGGTGGTACATGCAGGGACTAGGAGACCACTCTAGGAGAGGAGAGGTAGGGTGCTTCAGGTGATGTCGATCCGTATTATGAGGCCTCTTAAAATTAACCTTGCAGCCTGCTCCGAGTGCCCTCATCTCCCACTGTGTCCAGCTGAAGCGTGGGACGTGAGATGGGGCCATAGCTCGATTCCCTGGGATGTTTCATCAGAAACAAGCCTGCCTGTCTCTCTCAGACATACACACACTTGCTATGGATTTCCTGGTGTTGCCCATAAAAAATAAAACGCAACGGAAAGCCCACATGCCCCCAAGTCCCTCTTGCACCAGGAACACCAAGTTGCCTCTCTAAATGCCCTCCTACACTTGGCAGGGCTTGAGGTCCAAGGTTTTCCCCTCCTTAGACAGCATGTTCCTTTAAATACCTAATTCTTGATACAGCTGAGCCCCCGAAGGAGAGTTGGGGGCAGGACCGGGGCTCACCCTCCCCTCTGGCCACCCTCCAGGGCTCCTGCAGCCACGCTGAGAAAAAGCAGCTCAGATCAACTCCTCTCCCATGTCCTCTAGATGCCTGCTTTGCCATCCCAGCTGGCATGGGCATATAGTTCCGTGGTTCCACCTGGATTAACAGCCTTTTGGGGGGGAATAGCAAAAATCCCCGGGCGCGTACGTGCTGAGGGCGCGGATTACTTCCCAGCGACTCGGTGAGAACATCGGCCCCGGCCCTGGCCAGTTCCCATCGGGAGGCCTGGGGATCGGTGCTTTTATTGCTCACTTTGGCTCTAAGCCACCGCGAGATTTATTCCTGTGATTAACCATAAGGGCGCTGATAGTCCTTTCGAAAGAAAAGGCACACCTCCCGTCGTTTCCACCCACTGCGCCTGGGTGCTTCGCTGGATCAGGCGCGGCTTAACCCCCCCCCGAAGTGTGATGTTTCTTGGGTGAGGTGTGTACCTGGAACGCTGCACCCTTGCCCCTTCCCTTGGGGGAAGTCTTTGTGAAGGTATTTGGGTATCCCAAGGACGGGAGATGTTTTATAAGCCTGGGGAGGTGTTCTCCATGCAGGGGAGTTGTTCTGTAATATCTGGGCCTCCTCCTTTCCTTGCCCCAGCCGGGTGTGAAAAGCTGGGGCTACAGAGCCGGAGGAGCTGTTACACCCTCATCTGCAGCACCTACCTTTCCAAGAACAAGCTTTCCCTTGTAGATGAGCCTTTGTAGCAAGGTCTGGGCTGAAAGTGAGTGAGCTCCGTTAACCCTTGAGCTGCTGAGCCACCGCCTTAGAAATCCGCATCTCCAAGCAGTTTTCATTACATCCCAGATCCTGAAAGGCCAAATTCTCACTCCTCGCAGGGGGCAAAGCAAGAGGAGTTTTCTGCCATCCGTGGCTCCACAGCCATGAAGCAGTACATGGGAGGAGAGAATAAAAGGGGATCAGATCGAAGTATTTAATTGCAAATAAGCATGAGCCACTGTGTTCTTCCTCTGCTCCAGTGACGGGAGCAAGATGCGATCACTTCAAAGCGCCATTTTTTTTTGCCTTTTGTTTTCAGCCAGTTCTGGTAAATGGAGGCCAAGCCTACCCTGATTTCCATTTCTTTCCTCATCTCATGTGCTCACCAGACCCCTGTTTCACTGCTGCCTGTTTTTGCATTAAACACTTGGGACTACCTGGTCACTTGGGGGGTAGAAGCAGCAGCACTTGGACTCTCAGCTGGGGTAAACGGATTTCCACGGCACTGACCTGCTTGAAACCAGATGAGCTCTCATGGCTTTTTTTCTTTCCCTTCAGTTAATCTTATAAATCTCTATAATATTTTGGGGTTTGGGACAGTATAAACCAATGGAAGACAAAAAAGTGACAACAGCCCTTCACTTGTACATTCCCAATCAGCAGCAATCCAGCAGGAGCAGCACGCTGGTGAAGAACAGACCATCGCTATCCCCACAGAAGGCACTTGTGCACAGCCAAAGCCAAGGAGAAATAAAACTGCTGGGGGGTCATTTCCCCAGGTCT
>NW_010557273.1:6887-7500 GCF_000687285.1 Phaethon lepturus | reverse complement strand
CTAACCTGCTTGCAACGCGTGAGTTTTCATTGCATTTACCTTCAGCCATGCAAATATAACCATACTACTCGCCCAGATTTAGATCCAATGGTCACAGGGGCTAACCGCATGATAGCCATGGGGCTGAGCATCCCTGCAGCAGGGCTGGCATCCCAGACCCTCCGCAGCCCTACAAGCTGCCGCCTCCCTTTTGCCGAGGGGGTAAGTAAGGCTGCGTGAAGCTACGTGACCGGCACAGGGCCACCCCCGGGGTCACCTCCATTCAAGCTGCCGCCTCCCTTTTGCCGAGGGGGTAAGTAAGGCTGCGTGAAGCTACGTGACCGGCACAGGGCCACCCCCGGGTTCACCTCCATTCAGGAGCATTGCTCGCTGGCTCCTGTCCCCCAGCCAGCATCGCCAATCCTACGGGGAAAGTTTCCTAGTGAAAAAATAAACTCTTCCCACTCAGAATTTAAAAACAAAGCCATGGAAACATTGCTCTCCATCCTGATGTTTTGCAAGAAGTTATTTTAACAAATTTAAATTTGGGGCTCGATTTGACCGGCCGGTGCCCTTTGAAATAGTTGAATCCAGGCCATCTCCGCAACCATGTCAGAGCCAGGCCCCGGCTCCA
>NW_010557273.1:6213-6506 GCF_000687285.1 Phaethon lepturus | reverse complement strand
AAAAAAAAAATAGGCTCTGACGGTGTCATTCTTTCCAGCCGCTTTCCACACAGCATCGCATTTCGCGGTGACTTCCAGATGGTGCTTGAGAAGGAAAAGCCACTCGATGAGCAGCCGTCCTGCCCCACAGGCCTGGCTGTGGGGCGGCTTGGGGAGCGGAGAGGGAAGATGGGGTTTGTGCCCCATGTCAAGAAGCAAGGAAAGGAGGATGGATACAGCTGGCAGAGCGGAGGGGCTAGATTTTATGGACTCGGACGGGCTGCTGTGGGGCTGGGAATCGGATCCGGCCGCGC
>NW_010557273.1:0-5890 GCF_000687285.1 Phaethon lepturus | reverse complement strand
CTTCTGGCGGGGGGGCGGGGGGTGTCTTTCTTGGAGCCCACAGATGAGAGGCTGAAACAGCATCATCTTCACTCTTCCCTGGCCCTCTCCCTTGCCCACCGCTCCCATCAGAAGGGCAGAGTTTCACAACCATTTTGCAATAAGGTAAAGTCCACCAAGCAAGCAGAGAATTGGCCTTGAAAGCCCAGGGACCTCACATGGCTTAGATGTCCCACTAGCACCTCCTTCAGGTTCCTGCAAAAGGAGGTGTCATCTCCACCCTTCTGCTGCACCCTGACAGCGCTCGCAGGAGATCCGCTCCGAAACAGCGTGGATGAGCAGCAGAGCCTCAAGTTCAGCGGAGGAGAAGGTGTCCTCGCTGGTCTGCTCTGGAGATGCACTGAAGACCCAGCACCCGTAAGGAAGCCAACAGGAGATGCGAGCTCTCAGCACGGCTCCGGATCATGCCAATGCAAAAGGACAAATTAAGAACAAAGAGGCTCTGGGTTAATGTTTATATTCTGTCAGGGGAAGTGAAATGCATTTTGGCTGGAATCGGTGTATGGAAAATATTTTTGTTTAAAAAATTGAATGCTTTACTGAATCACTGCATTCCACCTTTTCATTACATTAGGATTTTATATATTAATGGGTTTATTTTTTTTTTTTTAACAGGGTGTCCCACTGGTATTTATTTCCCTTTTTCAATCTGTTGGTCAGATGAGTAGTTCCTTGAGAAGAGTTGACCCTAGAGGCAACCCCAGCCCTTCCCACCTTCCGGCAAGTCACTTGCTAGCACCAGGGGGACAGCGGGGGCCTGCAAAATGCAGAGTCCCCTGCCTAAGAGGGAGAGAGGCAACACGTAAATCCAAGTAAAATCAAGAAGGCACCAAAACACAGGAGCTGACCAGGGGAATTTATTGTTTCTGTAGGATCTCGTCTCTGCTGTTGCACTTGTTTGGCTGTGCTGCCGTAATTAAAGCGCTGCGGCTCTCTGCCGTGGTTGCTGCTATAATAGCACAAAGCAGCTTTTACACCAGTAATACTATTTTTGCACGGAAAGAGGACTAACGTTATCAATGTCAGGCACATCTGTCCCAATATAACTGAGCCAATGCTCTAGCTTTGGCTGCTGGAAGTGCAGGTAAAGCTGTCACGTCCCCACCACAAAGCGTGGGAGAGGCTGAAGGGGTGCATGCAAGGCAGCCCCCAGGAGTTTCCCCAGCAGGGTTAGCTTTATTAAGAGTTGAAAGGACCAAGGTGAGAAAATCAGCACTGAAACTGTAATGAATTTAGAGGGATAGTTGCTCACCCAGCTCTCAGCCCCAAGCTTCACTGGTTGTTGGATAAAAGGCTTTTAAAGGCAGACTAGGAAGAACTACGGCTGCAGTGCAGACCAGGGGCAGAAGACATCTGAACCAGGCTGTGCTGGGACATCTGGCTCCTCGCATGCATCCAACTCCTCCAGGGTCGTGGTTTGTTCGGGCTCGGGGAGCGGATCCAGGCACTGGGGAGAGAGGGACTCTGACCACATGGGTCTTGGCGATGCTCGTCTCCCCGCTCTCTCCTGCACGTGCACGTGTGTGCAAGAGCCGGTGTGGTCCCATATGGTCGTGAGCCTGTCCCATCCTGGTCTTGATGAAAGGTTCTTACTGGTGCCTATTAAATCAACCACGATGCTCAGCACCGACCTTAACTCTGACCTAAAAAGACCTACGTCTGTCAAGGAGCAAGAACTAATCCTGTAAAATCCTCAGCTTCCTACTTAGGAGCAGGGGCTAGTTATCCTTTTGCCTTCTGCCCCGAGAGCTCGCTAAGACGGGCATCGACGCAGCGATTGCTTCTTCGGGGACTCGCAGGACGAATAGCTGAGGTAGCTCCGCTCTGCAGTCCCGCGCCTGCTCAGCCGCAGCCCTTCCTCCCCTTTCCAAAGGCTGCAACCTGGCCCCGATGGGGACAAGGGTTCCTGCTCCCAGGCAGGCATCTCACTCCCTGCTTCATGACCCGCCACCCAGAACAACGAGGTAGCAGGACGGTTCCTCCCTCCCCTCGTATCCCAAAGCAGCAGGGAAAGGACCCAGCACCTCACATCTGATACGGTTGCAGACGTGGGGGTGGGACACAGGCTTCACCACGTAACCCCTTCTTCCAGCAAGGCCCCCAGCGAGGGTCACTGCGGTTAGTTTTACACGTCCCTGGGTACTTCCCATGGCAGGACGCGGCCCGACGGCTGCGGGTACTGCTCCCAGCTGCTGAGGATACCCAGGACAAGGCGGTGGCCCCGTCCCACCCCGTGCCTGTAGGTGGGGGGCAGCCCCCCTACCTGCCGCTGAAACCCGGTGACAGAAACTCCTGCAGATAGCACGTTAGGGCAAAATTGCCCCCCAGAGCTGCACCAGCGTCACGAGCTGACGCTCCCCCAGGGCTTTGAGTCATTTTGGAGCAACGTCAGACACGCCAAAGCTGCATCTGCAGCCCCGGCGAGCAGGGCCCCAGCCTGGAAAGCTGCTGGCTGCCGAGGTCTGGATCCACAGCTCTCCTGCTCCTCCTCCTCCTCCTCCTCCTCGTGTGCGAGGCCGTCTGCGCTCACCGGCGTGTGCGGGACACGCTCTCTGCCGGGAACGCGCGGCCCTGCAGCATCCCCACACCATTGCCTCCGCGGGAAGCAGCGGGCTGTACGCACCTATTTGTGTTCGTCTACGGGACAGACGAGTCGCGCCGTATGCAGAGCTGCTCGGCGTTTCGCAGCTACGGAGAAAGCCTGCGTGCCGGTTTTGCGGAGGGGACTCCCATTTAGCAGGCAGACAGCACCAGAGGGTCTGTGGGTGGGAAGGTGTCTTTCCAAACACAGCCTCAGCCACCAGCAGCTTTGTCTTGCAGCCGGGGTGTTTCTGCAATACGGAAAGCTATCACCATGGCTCCCTGCCCCCCTGCCAAAAAAAAAGCACTCGACAGCCGATGAAGCAGGTTGTGAGCACAGTCACAACCGATGCTACGAGAAGTGGCACTCATCCCACGAGCAGCCTCTCAAAACGCTCCGTGAACCCCATGCATGAGCATCACCAACACCTCCGTGATGCACAGCCGCCCCTGCGGGAGGGTTTGCTGATCAGGCCAGGCTCCCTAGCAGTTTGTTGGGTGTGGGGAAAGACAAGGATGTCCTTCCCCATTTGAAATTAAAGGCTATGTAAGCAGGCTGGAGAACTAGCAGCCACCCCTGCCGGGGCTGAGTGAGGTGGCTGGAGCTGGTATCAGGTGGTAAATGTCCCTGGACCTTCAGAGCATCTTGGTTTGTATGGAGGAGGAATCATCCTACTCACCTGGCAGTGGACCACAGGGTCTCACCACCATGGGACATGTGGGGGCCAAGCCTGCTCGCAGATGGAGCCAAGAGATTCACTGGGGTGTGTTTGACACGGTCAAAACCTGCGACTCTGCTGCGGTGCTTTGGAAGCAAGGGGTGGGATAGGGGCCTGGCCAAGGACGGTCTTTCTCATAGCGGTACCAGCTACTACACCACCACCAAAATCAGCACCTCACTTGAAACGTGGTATTCCCTGACATGGCCAAAATCATGCTGGGCTTGCAAGGTGGGACTGGCTGGATGAACTTGGAGCTGCAGAGGAGTCAGGCACCCACGTTTGTGTCTGCAAGGAAGCTCCTGTCCCTTATCAGTGCCTGGGTTGACCCAGCCTCGCTAGCGCCTGCGTCTTGAGAGCTATCAGCCTCACCATCCTGAGGGTGTGCCCAGTGCTGGTCCTTGCGGAGATAACCCGGCCCTGCGGCAGCGAGCGTTTCTGGAGACGATGCTCCCAGGTGCCACGATACGCCCCACTTCTTGCGGGGAGCCCTTGGGCCAGCAGAGAGACCCATCGTTAGGGAGACGGGAAGGAGGACGGTACCGCGGCGGGGCTGGGCCAGCCTTGCTGCGGGCTGCTTCGATAGGAAAGCAATCACTCACGCTCCACCTAAAGGCCTGTGATTTAATCCCGGGGGACCAACAAGGGGAGATCCAAGATAAACAACATCTGTGCATTCACAAATAGGAAATGGAGTTGCTTTCATGTCCTGAGCCTGTTGATTAACCGGGGTTATTTTTTGGCTTGGCAATCACCGCTCGGTGACTTGGAAGGAAGGTAACTAAAAGGGATCGTTTGGTTACACTCCCTAAATTCAAGTCTCTTTAAATAGCGCACGGGTTTGTGTTTTGCCTGCAGAAGACTGATGGGAAAAGGTAGCAGAAGAGTGCAGATGGCTATCAGAAAGGAACCTGTGTTTAGTCTGCTTGTGCCAGATGGGAATGGAAAGTTTGCTCCCTTGCCAAGTGTTTGAAAGAGGAAATAGGATGTGATATTCTGCCTCCCACTCCTTTCTCTCCCCTGAAACCAGCCCGTTGCTCTACTTCCATTTGTTGTAAAAAGGAAAAAAAAAAACCACAGCTTGGCCCACGTAAAGCCTTGGAGACAGTTAAAGACACACCTTGTTCCTTTTTAATGTGTTTATTATGTGGAGATGGATGGAACAGTATATTTTTACAGGCAGCTGAGTCCAGCACTGCACAGCACCTGTCCTTCAGTCTCTCGTATTCACCTGTGTAGCAGAAACAAGACTGCAAAGGCCCCAAACCACAGAGATTCTCTGCCGTCATCTCCCTATCTGTGGCAAGGAGGAGGAGATGAACCTCTACCACAGCTCAAGGCTGGTTTCAGGCACCTTGGCTGACAAACCTACCTGTAAGACAGACCAAAACTTCTTGCCTGAAACTCCCGTAACGTCCCCTGGTTAATAAATCCGGATCTGCCCTGAGCTGCGGCTACCTGGGGTCACCTGTGGAGGTGGCCCGGGGGTTAACCCCAACACTGCCCCATTGGCATGAGTGCTGTAGCAACCTCAGGTTAATCTTGGAAATACCTCATGGATGTGGATGACATGGATCACAGAATCACAAAGCAGCTTTGGGCAGAAGGGACTTGGTCCAGGGTCTCCTGTCCAGCCCCGGCTCAGAGCCGGGCTGACCTGCAAAGATGGAGCAGGTTGCTGAGGGCTGGTTCAACGGAGCTACACACACTTCTCACAGCAGAGATCCCACCGCCTCCCTGGGAACCAGTTCCAAGGCCTCACCGTCCCCATGGTGAACGTTTTTCCTTCTCTAACCAGAACTTCCCTCGCTCCAACTTGTGCTTGTTGCCTCTTGCTATGTGCCTCCAAGAGTCTAACTCCACCTTCTCACCATCCCCCCGTAGGTGGTGGATGACGGTAGGTAGAGTAGGTAGATCCCCCCTTTGCTTCTTCCTCTCTGGATGGGACCAACCCACCTCCAAGTAACTTAAAGGGATGTCCTAATCACAGTAACATCCACCCAGCTGGTCCAAGCACGGGCATTTCAGCAGTGTCCTACAGCTGTAAGTTCAGGAGACCGGCTTTAATCACCTACTTCCCCAGATAATTCGAGGATATTTCTACGAAACCTTTTCACAGAGGTGAACGGCCTCTCGCGCTCCGGCCCCTCTCTGTGCGCGCACAGAAGCGAAGCCGTGAGCGGGCAGAGCAGCAGCGCGCGCGCGCGACGGGGGAGCCGGCCGGAGGAAAGCAAGCGGGACTTTTACCACATCTTTCCATCCAGTCTCCAGGCCGCCCCACAAACACGCAAAGCCTCGGGGTGCTGGGTCTGGGCATGGTCCCCGCCACCGCGAAGGCCCCCGACGAATCTGCAGACGCAGAGTCACGGAAGGGTTCGGGTTAGCAGGGGCCTCTAAAGGGCTTCCAGCCCTACCCCCCTGCAGTGAGCAGGGACACCTGCAACTTAGAGCGGGTTGCTCAGAGCCCCGTCCATCTTCAGCCCGAAAAGGACACGGCTCCCGGGAGGGGAGACGGGGCACCCGGTGCGAGGCGGAGGGCTGCGCGCGGCGGC
>NW_010557272.1:7558-7786 GCF_000687285.1 Phaethon lepturus | reverse complement strand
TCACTGCCCCCCAAACCCTGCATTAAATGGGTCTTAGGAGGAGGCAGGCACAAAGCAGTGTGACTGGCACGCTTGGCATGGACGGACACAGCTTGTCTAAGTGCCAGATTGGATCTGGACTCAGGATTGTCCCGTAGTGTCCCCACCTTGCCCAAAATCCCACATCCCCACCGCAGGCACAGAGCCGCAGGAAAATGCAGCCAGACCTACTGCAGCGTGCTGGGGGGC
>NW_010557272.1:2499-7461 GCF_000687285.1 Phaethon lepturus | reverse complement strand
TTGCAGGTTTAGGGATTGTCGGCTGCACTCCGCGACTTTCCCAGGGCTTCCTCCCCTGAAAAAAATAGATGGAAATTGGAGTCCTCTCATGAAAAATACAGGTCAGCGCATTAAGTTATATCTTAGAAAAAAACTGTTTTCTTGACTGTGTATTTTTGCACCTCACAATTCAGGTGAACAATTCAGAGATCAGAAGCCCCATCTTATTATTTAAAATTATATTTATCAGCTGTAATCATCCTCAATATATTTTCATTCTTAAAAATCAATTTACCAAACTCTTCACAGGTACGATGGAAACAAATTGAATTTGAAGCCCAGCCTCAGAGGATCAATGCTAAGCAGGTCGCTGTGTCTGTTTACAAAGGGAAAATATTATTTCATGCAGCTGCCTTTGAGCATAATAGAGCCTGGGGAGCCTAAAATCTTTGAGAAGTGAAGAGGATTTGGGGATCGATGCTCTGCAATCACACATGAAGACAGGAGCTGGGGGGTGAAGGTGCCCCAGGGCACACAGTCCCACCCCGGTTCCCCTGCTGCACGAGGCTCTCCTCTGCCACTTACCACCAGCTTGGCCATGCTACCGGCTTGAACATCTGCCCCAGATGCTTGTCACCAGCCTGGCCGTGCTACCAGCTTCCCAGCACATGCCTCCTGCCAGGCTCGCCATGCGACGCTGGCTCCCACTGACATGGTAAGAGCACGGTGACCGCTTCACCCTGTGGTGGGACTGGTGAGGTCTGCGCTTGAGGTCTGCACTGGTGAGGCCGCACCTCAAACTGTGCGCAGTTTTGGGCCCCTCACCACAAGAAGGATGCTGAGGTGCTGGAGCGTGTCCAGAGAAGGGCAACGAAGCTGGTGAGGGGTCTGGAGCACAAGTCTTATGAGGAGCGGCTGAGGGAACTGGGGTTGTTTAGTCTGGAGAAGAGGAGGCTGAGGGGAGACCTCATCGCTCTCTACAACTACCCAAAAAGGGGTTGTGGTGGCGTGGGTGTTGGTCTCTTCTCCCAAGCAACTAGTGATAGGACAAGAGCAAATGGCCTCAAGCTGTGCCAGGGGAGGTTTAGACTAGATATTAGGAAAAATTTCTTTGCTGAGAGAATGGTCAAGCATTGGAACAGCCTGTTCAGGGAGGTGGTGGAGTCACCGTCACTGGAAGTGTTCAAAAAACATGTGGACATGGCACTTAGGGACATGGTTTAGTGGGCACGGTGGTGTTGGGTTGATGGTTGGACTTCATGATCTTAGAGGTCTTTTCCAACCTTAAGGATTCTGTGATTCTGTGAGACCACTGTCAGGTGTCACCAGCCTTAGAGACCCCTCAAAATGCAACTTGGTGTTTTTCACCCAGTGCAAAGTAGCTGTGAGAGGTCCCCAAATGATTTGGGTTCCTCTCAACCATAGGGTATGAAGTTAAACCTGGGGGGAAGATGTGCTGCAGTGCTTCTACCCATCCACGACGTGAGAGGTCTCACCTGAAACTCTGAATTGACCGTAGTTGGAAGGAAGAAAGGACTGAGAAAACACTGATGTGAGCAGGCTCTGGGCAACACAGAGGCTGGACAGTCATCCCCAGGCAAATACTTGTTTCTGCTGTCTGCTCCCTTGCAGTGAGACACAGTGAGACCTCGCAGCATTACCCCAGCACTGTCAGCTGCACATAGCAATGGTCAGCCAAGGTTACAGAGCACTCGCTTTTTCACACTTGCAGGTCTTGCCGAGGCAGGTTTATCGCTCACCTGCAAACAGTCCAGCAGACGAGGAGCAGTCTGGAAATCCTTTCAGCTGGGAGCAGCTGCACAGCAGCACTGAGTGACTGGACGCGTTTCAATATTCTCATATTTGGGGATATCTGTGACCACAGAAAAAAACAGGTTCTTCTCAGCCAAGCCTTTCATTAATTTTTCATCCAAAAGAGAAACAAATACCTAAGTGTAAAGCTCCTTACTTCCCCACATGTCTCATTTGAACTATATGGGACTCTCAAGAAAGACCATCTATTTCCCCAGAAAATGCTCCAAGTGCCTTGCGATAGCAGTACAGCTCCTTTTAATTGCTCCTACAGCAACCCCTGTATCATCATCTGTATTTTCACGCCTCTGTATCAACAGAGGAAGCTGGGGGAGAGCTGCTGTTAGGAGCTATTCGAGAATGGCTTCCACGATCTGTGCTTCCCCACCAGCGCCAAGGAGGCAGGATAATAACTTCCCTCGATCTGCTGGCCACACTCCTCCTAATGTAGCCCAGGATGTGGTTTGCCTTTTTCGCGACGAGAGTGCTCTCTTGGCTCATATTCAGCTCGGTGCCCGTGATAACCCCCAGGTCCTTCCCACCAGTGCTGCCGCCCAGTCCTCAGCTCCGCGCCCGTCCATACTGCGCCTCGGTGCTGCACTTCGCATCCCCCTCACTGAATTTCAGGGGGTCAATGCGCACCTTTACCTCAGCACTGAGGCTGTGTCAGGTGTCAGCCACCCTCATCTAGTGGCTTTGCTGAAGGTTCATCCTGTGCCAGCGCCCGGGTTGCTGATGGTGAGCCCTGTGTCAGCCCCCCGGGGACCTCAGTCGTTACTGGCCCAACGCCGGCTGTTGAGCTGTTGGTGGCCACCCTCGGAGCCCAGCACATTTTTCTCTTGGGAAATCTCTGCTTGCCCTTTACATGCTTGGAAATGGCTTCCAAGAGGTTGTGCTCCATAACGGGTCTTACAGCAATTACCGCTCCCTTTACCGATCCGTGCCAAGTCATGTCTCCCGTTCCCCCGGGGAGCGCAGAGCCCTTCTTTCCTGGGGTGTCCTTTGACTCCTGGATGGATAATCCCCACCGCCAGCCAGTCCTCCTCCTGCGACCACGTAGCAATAGAAAACACAGAAAGCAGGGGCCAGAGACCACGTGAGATGGCCGTTGCTCTGTGTCCCCTTTGCTCTGGCCCGCCAGCCCAGGTGCTGGGTCCCAACCAGCCAGCAGTGCCCTAAAACCTTCTGCAGGATGAACCACCTCCAGCGTGGCACAGAGGAAAGCTTTGGGTGATCCCAGCTGCGACGCTTCCGCGCAGGCTGGAGCTTTGCATCCCAGCAGCAGCCTCAGCTAGTTTCGTACAAAGACGTTAACGAAATTCAGGGTATCTTGGTTTTGAGAGCGCTGCATAATTGCAAGCTGTTATTGTCTGAAGCCGCATTTGCAAGATGCAAGCTCAACAGACAAGCAGTTTGGGGAAAAGAAACGCTTGCTGAGTGTGGGAGAAGCTCCTGCAGAGGATACAGCCTCACAATACCCTTGCCAAGCATTCACAGGTCGTCTTCTCAGCTGCCCAAGCAGTGCAGTTTTCAAGCAGAAACCTGTGGGACACATCCTACCCGAAATCCCCCCAGCCCTTGCTGTAAACTCAAGGTTTCTCAGTCCCATTTCTCTGTATGCCATGTCAGATCATTCGTCACACCACCAGCGTCAGGTAGCAAAGCCAACAGTGGCTTGCAAAGGGGCAGGTCTACAAGCTCCCCACCCTGATCTGCAACATCCGTAAAGCTCTGGTGAAGCATCCACATACCCATTTCTACCCTGCTCGCAGCACTGCTGAGACCTTGCAGCCCAGCAAACTGTGCCCTTCCATGCAAGCGCTTGTGATCCCTGCTAGACTCCTCTTCCTCAACTGCCTTGAGAAGCAGAAGCCTGGGAAACGCTGGGTTTGATCGGGCATTTGCAAAGCCACAGGCGTGACTGTTATTTCAGGCGTGCGATTCAGTGAGGGACTAGAGCACCCCAGGAGGAGAATGGGTGGATTTTGCCTTGAGCTTTGTGGCTATATTTCATCCAAAGGAACTCAGCAGCTTTCGGCAGGATCCGACACCCACACAAGGCCTGATCAATGGCTCAGTGCTGTTCAGGCAAGGGTTCAAGTGACAAGTTCAGCCTTTCCCTGCCGGGAAAGCCTGCTTTCTCCCTCAGCCTGGAGAGGTGGCCACCTGCACGCTCCATCACTGTTTTGTCACAAGTAAAAAATTCATTCATATCCCATCCCTCCTTCATGTCTTCACTCACCCAAACCCACCTGCACCTTAACTCTGGAGGATTTGTTGGGTTGTACAAAGCTTAGGCTGTGACTTCATGATGTCACTTGGCCCTGGGATATGGATTTTGGAGTGCATCGGGTTTTGTGATGCATGGGACAGTCCTGTATGAAGACTGGACACAGACAGGCCACCTGGTTCTTGGGGACAAAGAGCAGGGAGAATCCACAGACCGACTACAATTTGGAACATACCTCCACCTGGCTTGTACACAAGGACAGGCAGGACTTTCCGAAGGGGCTGCCCCAGGCCCTCCAGGGTGCCTGAGTGATGAGGATGGCTCAGAGACAGAGAACATCCCTGCCAAAAGATGCAGTGGATGCTGCAATTCTACTCGGGTTCAAAAGACCAGCCCGTGGGAGGGAGGCCAACCAAGGACTTCTAAATGCTTGCAGGGGCGGGTGGCAGGGCTGGTGGCCACACATGGCTCTGCATGGCCCGGCAGCATCAGTGTTAACCGGGCTCTGCCCTGGCCTTGCTGTGAGCACACACTTGCCTGCAGAGCTGTGCTTCCAGAACGCTCCTTGCAATTATATGCCCTGCCACCATGCAGGCGAGTTATTAATATTTATCAGGCTCAATTATTCATGGCCTCTTTAGGATCCTGTTGTTTAAGTCCAGCTTGAGATCTCCAGGCTAGCAATCACAGAAGTTTCTTTCCAGAGGAATTACAGTAAATCAATCTTTTGGAGATGTTCCAGGCAGCTGTAAGACTCACGGATGGAGCTGCCCAGAAAGGAGCCTCACACCCAGCCCTCAGAGGCCCAAAAGTGCTGCACAGGAGCTTGAGCCACCCTGAGGTGGGGTGCAGGGCCCTGGGACATCACAGCCCCTCTTGCCACCACCTGCATGGAGGTCACACTGGCCACCTCCTTCTGAAGCTGTAGGGGAGACACAGTC
>NW_010557272.1:1968-2207 GCF_000687285.1 Phaethon lepturus | reverse complement strand
GGAGGGACACCCCAGGGTGCCGCCACTGGGCACACACCATGGCACAGGGCATCCCACTGAGACCTGCCAAACTGCTCCATCAGAGCAGGGCTGGCAGCAGCCAGGAGCATGCACGCAGCCTGGAGGGGGAGGATTTGCCTTCCTGCCCCGTTGATGCCCTGCTTTGCACCGTGGCAAGCTCCGGGCGAGCCCCAGTCCCAGAGAGCGAGCACACCAGCCCCTGGGGGGGCACGGGAGGA
>NW_010557272.1:0-1553 GCF_000687285.1 Phaethon lepturus | reverse complement strand
CCAGAGAGCGAGCCCACCAGCCCCTGGGGGGGCACGGGAGGAGGCAGCGGGTCTGCACGCCCGCTGCCTGCAGCAGGCGCAAGCTGCCAGGGCCGCGTTCTGCCAGCAGAAAGCCATCTGGACCACTCAGAGATGCGCGGCAAGGCTGATAAGCCCTGGCCTGGCACCATGCTAACTGCGCCCGCCGAGCCGTCTCGCGGCTGCTGCAAAGCCCTGGGCAGCACAGGCAGCGCCCTGAGCCACGCTCCTGTGCTGATCTCGGCCTCTGCTCCCCGACCGAGCCTCGGAGCAGCCACCCCACAGCCCACAGCCACTGCCAGCAGCTCTCGGCGCCGCAAAAATAGCGGGTGGGACAGGGGACTCCCTGGGACACTAGGCACAGCACATGTCCCTGCAACCCTCCATGAGGAGGGTGAGCAGACAGCTTCTCTGGTGATGCCGGTTGATGCTCAGTGACCACGACAGGAATGGGGGCATGCAGAGCTCATGTAGACACCTGGGAGGAGATGGAGAGAGCTCATGCAAGAGAAACAGCCCTCTGCCTCCCTCCAGCCCTTTCCCTTGGCAAGGGCTTGTCTTCAGAGAGCTGGGGGCTCTGAGGGGCAGAGCATGGCCAGGGCGGAGGTGCAAAGCCAGGAGGGAGCATGGTGCATGGGCTCTTCTCTGGACACCCAGAAACACCTGAGGAGCAGCCTTGCCCACCATGATTCATGGCTGAGGCACATCGCCAGCATGCAAGGGATGGAGCAAGTCGCTCAGCGCAGAGGAGCTTTGAAGGGAAGCAGCCCTACATGCCAAAACCTCAGCGACGAGCCGGCAGAACGGAATAGCTGCTTCTCCTCCAAAGGCAGGGCCGCCAGGCTCACGCACCGCTCAGCTGGGTGTCAGAGCCCAGCCAGGGGATGCCGGGACGGAGAGGAGCTGGGCAGAGGCACTCAGATGCTACAGCAACAGCCATCCCATGAGACAGGATGACAAAAAGGCCACATGTCACCCTCAGAAAATGGGTTTCTCTGTATGTCATCCTTCCTCAGACCTGCCCTCCCCTCTCCCCATCTCCCCTGTGTCCCCGCAGCAGCTGATGCCTCCTGCCGATGACATGGCCCTCCTTTGACTAAAATCTGCAAAACACTGTGCTGTGCTCTGGGCTCCAGCACGGCTCAGCGTATAAAATTTTGGTCTGTTAAACGGGTTTGCAGAGGAAGGTGGGTGAAGAGGAGAGGGAACACACGCACCTCCATGCCCACGCCCCGGGGCAGCTCCCTTGCCCGCACCATGCCAGTCACTGCCGGCGAGGACGGAGCAGGGCCAGAGGGCGAGGGAGGGCTCGTGCCACACCGGTGCGGGTAGGGAAAAGCAGCCCAGAGCCTGTCCGGCTGGGCAGGAGGTGCTGGAGAGGCCTGATCCAGCTCACAGAAAGGCCAAGGGTGGCGAAGAGGTGGATTTGGAGGGAGGAGAGAGGAGGGAGCGGGGCACAGCCAGGGAGCAGGGGAGAGAGGCAACCCAGCTGCAGAAAGCAGGGTAGGCACGTGCCAGTGGGGACCAGTGCTGCC
>NW_010557271.1:5743-6591 GCF_000687285.1 Phaethon lepturus | reverse complement strand
GTTCCGACGGCCGCTGTCACCTTCCCCGTCCTGCTGTCCCCATCCATGCACGTGGGCCGGTCTCTCCTCCTCACCTTGCCCTGGAGGAAGGAAGAAATCCAGCCGAAGGGAGCCCAGCGTCTGCACAGCCCCGTTGGTGACAGACCAAGGCCCCAACGTGATATTCTGCCGATTTGCCCTTCCACCTCCGAAGGCCAGTAAGGAGGTACCTCGATCTCATCCCTCTTACAGCAAAGGACACTTTGCAGAGACACGAAGGGACGTGCCCGAGGACAGGGAGGACACAGAACCAGGCGGAGGAGCTGGCTGGACCCCCTTGTTTAAATTTCTTTATGACCAGCAATACTAGCTCTACCCCAGCAGCGCTACTGCCCACGAGGGACAGCCCACGGCTGCGGCCGCTCAGCTCCGGGGCAGCCTCAGGCAGGGCTTCCCCCGAGCCCCTCCAGGCATGCGGGCACTGGACACCTTCCCGGCCGGCCACCCCGCGATCCCACCCGGCTCGTAAGCCTCCAGCCACCCAACCCCCTCAGCCCACGCTGCGCGAGGACCCGGGAAGAAACCTGGTTCACGGGGAGAGGAGTGAGACAGGCCGGGGGGGTGCATGAGTTCACTTTCTGCTGAAACCACACCTTCAATTCCCCCAGCACACGGCGTGTCTGGAAGATCCCTGGAAGGGTTCACGGAACTGGAAGGAAGAGCAGAAACGACGGCCCGTAAGGCAAACCCCCCACCCACTCTCGAATCCCTCCAGGTCCACCAGCAAATGAGAACCAAGACACTGAGATGCATCAGCTGGGTTGCTCGGTTCCTGGAGGTTCACGCCAGCGGCTGCGCCCGGGGGGGGG
>NW_010557271.1:2467-5696 GCF_000687285.1 Phaethon lepturus | reverse complement strand
CACGCCAGCGGCTGCTCACGGGGATGGGGACGGAGCAGTTCGGGGGTCACCACGTCCCCATGACCATGTGCTACCACAGCTGCTCACCTCGCTGGCACCAAACCCAGAGAGGGACCAGACAGGACTGGGAAAACGCAGCAAACCCTGGGGAAAAGGGAGTTTTCTTTCCCTTCTGCAAGGCCGTCGCAAGGCAGGAGCTGGGGCGAGGAAGCCTTTGCCCCCCGCCCGGGCCCGGCAGTCGCAGAGCTCACCGGGGGAGATGCCGCGGGAAGGCGGGTGCACGCTGAGCCCCATGCGATCGCCTATAACGAGTGGCAATTCCAGTAAGTTTACACCCACCTTGCCTTTGGTCCCAGAGGTGTTTCACATTGAGAGCATCCCTGGAAGGGAAGATTCACTGCCAAAAAAACCGAGCGCTCCGCCTGCCCGGATTTCGGAGGGGAAGGTAGGTTGTTTGCATTTCCAATTTGGCTGGGAAACTGGAAAAATACAGACTCGAGAAGCCAATTCCCTCCAGCCCATCACCTCGCCCAAAATCCACTGGTCTCCAACCCAGAAAGATGCTGGACCAGCAGCGGTGGGGACCCGTGCTCCGCAGCGGGAGGCTGGGGACCTTCGGAAGCGAGACGGTGGCTCTGCGGTGGGCAGGGACCAGCGGGAGCTTTTGGAAATGGGGCTGAGAGAGGGGCAAAGGTGCCAGGATGGGGCCTGGGGGCATCAGCCCGACACCTCTGTCCACCATTGAGTCACCTATGGGACCTGGTGAGGAATGAGCCCCTCGGAGAAGCAGTGGCGGGTTTAAACAAACACGTACAATTCTGCTGAAAGGGGAAAAGAGGAGGGGGAAAAAAAAAAGGACTAAAGGATGTGCCTCTCCAGCACCTCCTCCCCTCCCAGAAACCCGTGTGCTATGCAAATATATGCAAATGAGACATGGAAGCAGGGATGAAACTGGCTTTCTAAACCAGCGTGGCTTTAGACTGGGAAGCGTTGGAGGCAGCTTGCTGGAAAGTTCAGGCAGAAATAGCTATGCCATGAGAGGGACGAGCAATGACGACTGGAGGGTACGTGTCCCAAAACGCCTTTGGTGGTGGGATCGGCTCCCGTAGGACCAGCACAAAAATCGGCACCAACCCTCCCCCTGGCCGCCCCGGTTCACCAGCCGGTCTTAAAATCCCCCCTTCCCTCTGGCCCAGGGCTAGGGAAAAAAAAAAGGAAAAAAAAAAAGAAAGGAGAACGCTTGCTTTGCTGCTGTTTGCAATTCCCCCCGTGATTCCTGGGAAGGGACAGCAAAGCGCTGCAGTGCATGGAAACCCAGGCAGCTCAGTCCAAAGCAGGGGACAGCCAACACGGGCAGCCCGGGGTGATGCTCCCCAGGGTGGGCACTTTCCCCAGGGACCACTTAAGGAGTGACATCTTTCTTACCTGAAGAACGGAATCATACAAATTCCAGCTTGTTTGTTCCAGGCAATTTATCCACCCAAGTATTGCCCTGTTCAGTAACATTTTCTCAAGGGGTTTCTGCAGCGAAGCAGGTGAAATCTAGGAAGTCTGAAGGCTTCGGGGTGTAAACATCATTCGCCTGAGCAATGCTACTCACGTTGGTAGTCAGCACCTGAGCATTTTTTGCTCAGAAACAGGAGGGTTTTTTGTGTTAAACACTCTCTGCTCAAGAACAGACCTGGCTGGAACAAAAAAACCCTTTCCTGCCTCCTGACCCAGCGCAGGATTTGTACAGAAATAGCTCAGCTGCTCTGAGCTGACTGGAAAGTTTGGGATGCACTGCCAAGGTCCCGGGCAGCCCCGGACCACGGCAGCCCTGCTTCAGGCAGCCAGCGCTTTCCATCAGCATCACGGGCTGCGGCTGGAACGTTGCCTCCTGTGACTGCGGGGCTTTCAAAACCCACCCCAGGCACTGGAAATGGGGAGAGGAGGACAGGGGAGCAGAGAGGGGACGATACCGACACCTTCTTCAGGCACCTTGAGACCAAAGGTGCGACACGGGGGTCAACTTCCTATCTCGCGGTGGGATGCGGAGTAGAATATCTGCAGAAGGCACTGGAAAGGACTCGACCGCTCTCTGGTTTGAGTCCACGCAAGATGACATCTCCTATGATCACCTCTCCAGCGCCTCTGCCACCATTTGTACCCTCAGCTTCTCCCCAAGAAAGTCACAGCCCACAAAAAAACTTTGCTTTTCATTTTGCTTTTCATTTTGCTTTATCTGTCTTACTAAAAGCGCTCTCCAGCGACTCCGACGCCCGCCTCTAGCACGGCGGGCGTTTGTGTTCCCACCATGGGGCTGAGCAGAGTGCCAGCAGTGACAGCCCACGGGCACGCGTGCCACGCTGTCGTTAGCGGCGCTGAGCACGGAGCGGAGGCACCTTTCATCCACACGCTGCTTTGCGGTCACTCGGGGTTATCGAAGTACATCCAGCCCTGTCCTGCACCCCAGAACTACCCCCTGACAGATATTATGGCTTCAGCACCACACATCCTCTAGACAGTCGTTCATTATGGATGCTACCTGCAGTATTTTGCAGTCCAGCACCAGCGTATCAGCTTCCCTGGACAATACATATAAATGTGGGCCGTTCCTATGCCACAAACCCAGGTCCTTTATTTGACCTGGCCCATAACATGGGGACAAATTTGGGCTTCTTCCTCACTGGTGTTTATACGAGGCAAGAACAAAGCATCTCTGGCTCTTCCCTGTGTTTTTCCACCCTTTCATCCACCCTTTTTACTGTATTTCTCTGACACCTCTCAGGGAGCTGCCCCGGCACCAGGACTCCGGCAAGCACGTCTGCGGTGCATGTACTCACAGCGACCACAACAGTGTTACACAAACGTTTGGAGCACACAACAGCTCATGCTGACTGCATTTTGTGACTCTCTATTAAAGACACAGCCTTAACCCACCTGAAGAAAGAGGTGCCGTGAAAGCAAGTCCAGGAGATACCTGTCAGAGGCAGAGGAGCTGCTGCTCCCCCGACCCCGCTCCAGCCCCTTCTCCCATCCAAGAGCTACTTCTCCCTCTACCCACACGGAAAAGCCACATGAACCCGAAGAATAAAAGGTACAGACTAGGCGGGATTTAAAATTCTGTGGTTAAGGAGGGAGGCAATTTCCCCCCTCCCTGGGCTGGGGGAGCAGGCTGTGGACGAGGACGGCTTTTTTACGTGCTGCCCGCAGCTGCCATAGGGACCGCTGCCGGAGCCCAGCAAAG
>NW_010557271.1:1939-2333 GCF_000687285.1 Phaethon lepturus | reverse complement strand
CCAGCCACTAAACCAGCTTAAACACCAAAATTAAAAGCTACTAATAATTAAAAAAACCCCATCTTTTCTGTGACCTCGGAAGGAAAGGGTTTGGGGAAGGGAAGGTAAAAGCACCTTGAGAGGCGAGTTAGGGTCTTAATAAAGCAGCCACATCACCAGCTCAGGAGGGGCACGGGGAAAGAGGCTTGGCCACAGGGACAGAGACCCCCGGCCCAAGGGATGTGGGCAGCTGCCAGCCTCAGCCGGTGGGCGCATCGCTGGGAAGCCAGCGGGAAGATTTCACAGGCTATGGTTGGCGGTGGTGTCCATGCTGGCGCATCTCCCTGGCCCTGCCTCCGGCACCGCGGGATGGGGAGCCATCAGGAGCGTGCGAGGAGCAGCAGCCTCCGACCCC
>NW_010557271.1:1443-1663 GCF_000687285.1 Phaethon lepturus | reverse complement strand
CCCCGGGGAGCAAGAGCTGCAGGATCCCGGCTGCCGGGTCAGATCCTGCCTCCCAGCCGCAGGAGGGGAAGCGGGAACAGCTCTATCGACACCGCATGAACGGGCACCTCCATGGGCCCTTAGTCAGCATGGGGTTGGGAGCTGGGCGCACCAAGCTGTTGGCTTGGGGCTGGCTGGGTGCTTGCTGGGTTGGGATCATCCCAGCACGTCCCCCTGCTGC
>NW_010557271.1:938-1160 GCF_000687285.1 Phaethon lepturus | reverse complement strand
GCACGTCCCCCTGCTGCAATCCCCTCCTGACTTCTCTCCAGACAACCTGCTGCGCTGGGGACGGTCCCGTCCCCCGGTGTCAGGGGTACGATGCCCGGGGTGCCCTCTTTGGGCAGAGGGCTTCCTGCCCCGCTTCAGAGGCAGAGTCTCCAGACCTCCCACTCCCCTGAAATGCAGGATGAGCCAGACCCTTCCCGGTGTTTCTGGCAGGCGGGGGACGGT
>NW_010557271.1:0-919 GCF_000687285.1 Phaethon lepturus | reverse complement strand
CGGGGAACGTCCCAGCCACTTGCATGAAAGGTTAAGGCCACTTCCCAATTAGAGAGGCAGGAGCCATCGCAATAAAGCTCTTCTGAGGGGATATTAATCAGGGCATCGTCCTCTCACAGAAATGCAAATCAGCAGAATGGAAACGGGAGCGATTAGAGCCAGGGAATAACGCGGGCACTTCGATCCCGGCTCTGTGAGCAGCGAGAGCCATGAGGATGCAGAAGAGATGCCCCGTGCTCCCACCTCGGCCCCAGAATCCCGGCAGAGGCATGGGGGGCCCACGAGCTCCACCTGGGAATACTCAGCATTGGGTTTTCAGGTCGATGTTAGTGCCAAGGCACCAGTAACTGGTGTAAGAGCACCAGTTACGGCAAAGCAGCCCCCAGCTCTCGGGCTGGCTGCAGGATTTCGGTCCATCTTCTCGCACCCACCCAGAGGGAGGCTGGAGGAGACCCGGGCAGCACAGGCACGCGGGTCGGGAACCTGCCAGCAGAGATGGAGAGGAGGGCAGCAGCAGACGAAGGGTGTAGTAGGGAAGGAGAGGGGATGAAGAGCCAAAGGCAATGCAGAAAGGGGGCCAAAGTGTGGGCCAAGGTGGTGGGGGGCACAGAGCACCCCCCTGTCCAGGGAAGTGCCGCACCGAGTCCGGAGACGGCCCTGCTCCTCGCGGCAGGAGGCATTAGATCCAGCTGAGCTGCTTCAACGCAGCATGCATGTAAATCAGCCGGACAGGCAGAGAGGAGAAAAACAAGGGGGATGAGATAAGAGGATAGCGAGGCGAGGGGAGGAGGAGGAAGGAGAAAAGGGGAGGGAAGGAGAGGAGCAGGTGTGGAGAGAAAGAGACGCAAAGAGAGGGCAAAGGGAGAAAGCGAGAGGGAGGAGGAGGAGGGATGGGGAAGCAGAGAGCAGCAGGAGGGCA
>NW_010557270.1:18575-19173 GCF_000687285.1 Phaethon lepturus | reverse complement strand
GCTTCATCGCTGCTGTTAGACCCATATTTGGTAGCAATAATTGTTTACTCCCTTTTCCCCTCGCCCTGAGCCTCGCTGCTGAGAAGGGGAGGGGACATATTTTTGGGATCTTTAGCTTTGCCGGAGCCTGCAGGTTAGCTGATAAAGGGTCCGAAACCTTCCCTGTAGACCGTGGGGTGAAACCCCCCAAGTGCTCAATGGGTGGGCAACGGTGTGTGGTGACCACCGACCGAGCATGCAGTTTGCTGGCCAAACGGCAGCAGCGGGAGCTTAGTGCATCCCCAAGTGCCATGTCCCGCCAGATTTGGGGAAGGGCAGTGGAAGGGAGCTGAGCTTTGCAGGCTGCTGGGTGACAAAATGCCCCCTGAAACCCGACTGCGTCCTCCTCTTGCTTTCCCCTTCCTGCCTGGGCAGCAGGCAAGTCGCTTGCCCTGGCAAGCATGGGTGACCAGATTTGGGGCACCTGGTGGTCTCCAGAGGCTGTGGGAGTGCCCACTGCACCCCAGGCATAGCTTTTGGGGTGCTGTGCCAAAGGACCGGCTCACTAAGTATGCAGGAGAGGCTGTGGATGGAGGTGCCATCCAAGCATTCCATCCTC
>NW_010557270.1:17390-18561 GCF_000687285.1 Phaethon lepturus | reverse complement strand
TGCTGTGGCAGTGAGCAGCCTGGAGGTGCTGCCATATGTGCCCCCTCCCTTTGGAGGGCAGGGAGTGTGTGGGAAATGCTGGTGGTTAATGGCCAGAACTGCTTGGCTCTGGTACCGACAGGTGGGCTTGCCGGCAGGCTGTGATCCCCCACCCCGCTGCCTGTCCTCTGCCTGTTTCCTGCACCAAATAGAGTTACCCTCCCTGCGGGGCTGAGAGGATTCTCCCACCCCAGCTGCAGACAACACCTGGGGGGGTTGCAGGGGTGCCATGGGGCTGGTGCTGGCTTCGCTGGCTGCTCCTTCTCACGGGGAGCAAGCTGAGCCTTGGCTGGAAGAAACCATCTTGCCGTCTGACACGGACGTGCAGCTGGGAAAGAGGAACTGGGCTGAATCAGCTCAGCAGTGTGCAGCACCGTCACCGGCCAGGGCCACCGGCCCAGCCGTCCCATCGGCACAGGGCTGAGTCACCTGTGTCCCCGGTGCCTGCTGTGGCTGTGTACACTGGTCCCATGCTGGAGAACCCAGCCAGACCCTGGTCCGGCTTCTTACTGGGTTAATTTTTGGCACAATTCATCACACTGTTGTGCAGATATCAATGTGCCGGCAAAGCCGCTGTGGCAGGCATCGCAGCAGTACCTGCATGGCTGTGCCGGCAGTGTGCTGGCCAGGTCAGCAGCCTGTGGAAAACGGCGGCAGTGGGGTGGTTTGCAGCTGATAAAGCTTCCCACGGCCGATGAAGCTTCCTGCAGCCAGCTCCCAGCCCAGGGGTTGTCTGCAGTGGGGCCTTTCCCAAGTGAAATTTGGCATTGCCGTAACAAAAAAAAAAAAACCCAAAACACCAAACCCAAACCTCGTCTGAATTCTCCCTTAGAAAAATCATGTTAAAAAGGCAAAATTGTTGTGTTTGAAGATTTGTAGGTTGTTCTAGAAACTTGCTGTGAGTGCGCCAGTGGGCTGCTATCGAATTATGGTTTTGTTTGTGTTTGGGTTGTTTTTTTTTAAGATGTTTTATATCTTCTGTAACCGTTCTCGTAGCACTAAACTCAACCGATACAAATATAGCAGTTATGTCACGTGACGGAAAACTCGCTCTCAGCGGTCCCGGCAATGACATGGTGGTTCCTCGGGCCGGCGCGGTGCTGCCTGCATGGAGCCGTCCCTTCTCGCAGCC
>NW_010557270.1:16967-17371 GCF_000687285.1 Phaethon lepturus | reverse complement strand
CCCCTGCCTTAAAGCAGAGCCCCGTGCCTTCCACCGCCACGGTGGTTTTGCTCATTTAGAGCAGGGTGAGATGGAGGCAGCCGAGACGGCTCCCAGCAGGGTGGGAACCCCATCAAGAACCCCCTGTCTCATTTTGGGATTGGTGCAAGGTTTGCACGCAGCTTGCTATGAAATGCAGAAGTGTGTTAATCTGGCTGCCGGGCTCGCTGCTCTGGAGCCTTATCTGCCTTTACATACCCAAACCCAATTAAGAACGGGTTTGCTTGCTCTGGAGGCGAGCCAGCGCAGAAATTTGGTGTGTGTTCATTGAGACTTGGTTTGTTTGTGTTGGTTTTTTTTTTTCTTTCCAGGGGGACAGCTTGAATTTCGCTGTCCTTTATTTTTCTGGTTTGCAGTGCCAGGCT
>NW_010557270.1:16165-16832 GCF_000687285.1 Phaethon lepturus | reverse complement strand
CTGTGTTGGTGCCCTCGCAGGAGGAAGCAGATTTGCAAACCCCATGTGATTAATTGCCCCATGTGCTGACAAACCTCCCCAGTGTTTGAGGAGGTGCACTTCTTACATAGCAGAGAGCACTTCTGCTGTAGACATTGATGTCAGCAAAGTTCAGCTGCTGGAGCCTGAGCTGTTTCTGTAGAATATAGGAACTAAAATGAACCATCTCCCTTTCCTCTGAGGGATTGCTTGATGTCGTGAGCACCTTCCCTTCCGAGTTCTCTGTCATTTTTGTAAGAGCTCGGCAGTAGGAAGGCTTGAGCAGTCATCCTCCTGCGGGGTCTTGGAAAGCGTGGTGGCCCCTGTGAAGTGTGTGCTAAGAGGTGCCTCCGGCACAGCTCCTGGTGGGAGGGCAGGAGGAGGCTGCAGAAATGGCCGGGCATGGCCTGGCTCCTCTTGGTTCCTCTCTGCCGTCTGGCATCCTCCCCTCCCCTTCCTCCATCGTCTCTGACCTTGTCCTGGCAGTGCATGTTCTCCTTTTCCTGCGGAGCGACGGAAAGCAGCTTTATGCTCGACTTGAGAATATTTTTAGATACAGAGAACATGGCCTGGTGACTGCAGCAGCCCACCCTGCATATGAAATATTTGGAAAATCCTTTCCACGGCAGGATGTTCCTCATCCCTTTGG
>NW_010557270.1:15684-16092 GCF_000687285.1 Phaethon lepturus | reverse complement strand
GGCTCCCTCATTCCGGACCCAAAATGCATTTCATTCCTTGTCAGTGGAGCCAGTGGGGGCCGTGGGCCTCCGCAGAAACATTGCCGAACGGCTCAGGAATGTGGAGCTGGAGCCACTCCATGTGCTGGCGGAGGCGGCACGCTCCTCCATCCCTGCCTCCCTCCCCATACCACCAGCATGGCTTTATGACTCTGTGTGAGCAGAACCCCTCCCCTCTGACTTGCTCCTGGCCAAAATCGGGTGTAGGAGCTTTTTATCCATCGCAGATCCTACCCCTAGCCCACTTGGGTCTGTGGTTGGGAGCAGCCTGTACCGGTGTACCCCCTTCTGCGGGGGATCAGAGCTGGCAGTGCCGGGCAGGGATGCACAGGCTCGCTGTGTGCCCCGGCGGGGCACGGGACACAAGGG
>NW_010557270.1:15388-15643 GCF_000687285.1 Phaethon lepturus | reverse complement strand
GTGCGGGTGGGGTGCGCGGCGGGCATGGGGGCCTGCCAGTAAGCCTTGCCCAGCAACCTTCCCGGGCCAGGCTGAGGATGCACGTGGCCATCAACCTTTCCCTGACTGCTGTAATAGGAAACCTGGTAGGAGAAAATCAATCTAAAAGAGTACAAGCTGCATCCCTCCAGTGCTCTTGCATCCTCCCACCAGCTGGGATTTAAGGACAAGGCAGAGCAGGGGACTCCTTCCCCATGAGCAGGCTCTCAGGGAGAA
>NW_010557270.1:8174-15340 GCF_000687285.1 Phaethon lepturus | reverse complement strand
GACGAGGGCAGGGAGAAGGATGCGGCACAGGGACCTGGAGGGGGGCAGCAACCTGGGAAAGAGCTGAGATCTGCTGCAAAGTGGGTAGACCTGAAGGAATGGGCTCGACAAGCCCTACAAGCTGCAGCAGGCAAGTGGGGGGCTTATTTACAACCTCCTTTTGCTTCTGTCATTTTGGAATTTGCTCTGCTGTCAGAATATTGTCGTTTTAATTAAGTATTATTAAACCTGGTGTGTCAGAGCCCTGTTGAGAAGTACTTGCTCTGAAGCTGATCCTTCCAGCTGGACCCGGCTTGGGTCCTGTTTCAGGTGGCATGCTGTGGCTCTCGCGTGCCCTTGCAGTGCGAGCTGCAGCGCCTGGTCCTTTGCCCTCCTGCGCATCATCCTGTGCGGGGGTTCCACGGCCCTGGGTTTGTGCAGCAGCTGTTGCCATAGACCCCGATTTCTGAGCACTGACTTGCTGTGCCTGGTGCTTTCCCCAGGTGATTATTTTTAACAGGTGTGTTCGGTGCCTGGTGCCCTTATCTTGCCGAACCAAGCAGCTCTGGGCTTTTCTGTCCCTCTGGGTCTGTCTGTGCTCAGGCTGCCAGCTCAGCACTGTCTGCTGGTGACATGGGGGGCCCTGATAGCCAGGGCAGGGCCCTGCCAGCTCTGGGTCAAAGCATGGTTTTCCTCTTGTGGCTTCTATGTCACAGCAGGTTTAATTATAACCCTGTCTGGTGCACTCTCCCGGCTTATCTCGCGTGCTCCCACATGCTTGCTTCCTCCTCGCTGGCAGCATCTCCACCGGGTACCAGCTACCATTGCTCCTGCGGGCGAGCAGGCTGTGGGACCTTGGGACACAGAGACAAGAGTCCCAAGGCTGGCCAGAGACCCAGGGGTCAGCACAGGGCTGGAAAGCGGGACCCCCTTGCAAGCTCGCTGGCACGGGGTGCAGCCCTTGCTTGCTGCTAGAAGCTGGGTCCTGGCTTCTGGGGAGCAGAGATGCTGCCAGAAGGGAGGAGGAGGAGGAGGAAGGACCGTGCACACCGGAGGGGACAACAGTCGGAGCTAACCCGTCTGTCTTCTCCAGCAGGTAACGCAGGAGTGGGGACACCCAAGCCGCCACCATGGTTGCCCTCTCGCTGAAAATCAGCATCGGCAATGTGGTGAAGACGATGCAGTTCGAGCCCTCCACCATGGTGTACGACGCCTGCCGAATGATCCGTGAGCGGGTGCCCGAGGCCCAAATGGGACAGCGTAAGTTCACGGTGGGGCTGGCTGTCATGCCAGGGCCACCCCGGCTTAGGTCCTGGCATTTCACTGGTCTCCCTTCCCTCTCCTGTCTCTCTGCCTATCTGGGCTTTCCCAGAGCAGTGAGGGGGTGGGGGGAGCAAGGTCCGAGACCTCCTGCCCACTTGAGGCCAGGGGCTGAGCTCTTCGGGCTCCCTCTGACACCCCAGAAGGAATGTGGGGGTTTGGAAGATAGGAAACCACATTTGGAAGTGAAGTACTCGTCAAGCTCTTTGAGTCTGCTGCCTGTTTTGTCTCTGCTCCTCTCTCCTGCTTGCCCCCATCACCACTAGCCAGTACTAGGTGGGTTTGAACAGTTGCAGGGGTTGTAGCAAATGTTAATAAACTGTGTAAATTAATTTTTCCTTTCTTGGAATATATAGTCCTCCATCAGGTCTGTCCCCCGCCAGCAGCTCTCTGCCAGACCTGTGCTGGTGCTCCATTACCTTGCTAAGCCTTCTCAGCTTTAATGCTTCCCTGCTGCCAGCAGGCTCAAAATTAATCTTATGGCTCATGAGGTCACGATGTGACTCATGCCTGTGCGGACATGGTCTGTCCCCGGTGTGGATAGCGGGGGCTGGAACATGGGGACATCATCTCAGGGGCTCTCCTGGGTCCTTGCTGCCTCCCAAAGAGGCTGTGCTGTGGGGCAGAGGGAGCAAACAGGAGGTCAGGAGTCGTGGGAAGAGGAGGGGGTGGTGCGGCGACATCTGGGAGCAGCAAATTCCTTGAGGATGAAAGGAAATGCCTTCTCACGCCGTGCCCGGCTGGCCAGTGGTCTGGCGGACCACAGCTTTCGGTTTCGGAGAGGGTCTGGGTGTTTATGTGGATGTGGGGCTGTAGCCATGTTGGAGGGAGCGTTGCATTTCCTGCTCCTGGGCGTGAGCCAGCCTGCTTAGAAAAAAAAATGCAAGGGGAAAGCCTTAAAGGGAACTGCTTGTTCCTGAGTTCCTTCTTGGCTGCTTGCAGCTTTTCTTTTCCTATCAGTTCCTTGCAGCTTTTGTTTCTCTTTGCTTTCCTTACCCAGTGGTACTTGGGGGTCCCTTTTTGAGCTGTTTTTTTGTCGCGCTTGGGCTGGGGGACCTTCAGTTTAGGTTTCCAACTCTGCTCTTGCTCTGTCTCGGGACGTGCCTCGCCCTGCCCAAGTTATGGATCGGGGGCGAGCCGCTCTGTTTTCAGTGCTTTAGTTATCTTCTTGTAATTTGCTTTGAAAATAGGTTGGGTTTTTTTAAATTTAAAAATAAAATGGCAAGCCTCCATGGTTTTTCTGCTCCCTGTTTAGTAGGATCCTAACAGCAACGTTAGCCAAGCAGGAACAGGGCGGCTCAGGAATTTGTCCCTCCCCGCAGAGGGCTGCCAACAAGATGACTCGTCATAAACTTAGCAGCCAGCCAAGACAGCCTGCGGCGCAGGGTTGTTGGAAAGGTGGAGAAGGACCTTTCCCAGGGCAAAGCCAGGCGTGGTCCTGGCCTCTCGCGGCATGAAAACAGGGCTATCCCTGCGGGTCCAAGCTGGGGTGCCACTGCCTGAGCTCCATCAGCAGCACTTTCATCAGGTACCCCAGCCCTGAGGGAGCAGGATTTGGTGAACAGCACTTACTCACCACAGCTGAGATGTTGTAAGCCTTGATCCCATCCTCCTTCAGCCTCCTTATCCCTAAAAGGAGGAGTCCCAGCTCCTTTAATCCTTCATACCAAGGCTCCATCATTTAAGTTGCCTCTCTCTGTATCTTTTCAAACTTTGAGGGGGACGTGCAGGCCCCACCACCACGGAGTACTCAAAGTGTGGATGTGCCTAGGTTTTATAGACCAGTTCCCAGCACCCCTCCTGGTGCTGATGCCCAGTGTTTTACTACCTTGCTTTGGCTGCTGTTCTATGTTGCACCAAAGATTTCGGAGAGCTGTCAACCACAATTCCAAGCTTTTCCTTCTGTTGTGACTGTCAGTTCCAAGTTCAGCATTGTGTAGGCATGCTTCAGATGATTTTTTCCATAGATAACTATGGTAAAATATGTACCTCGAAGCTTGCTTGCCAATTTTTTTCCCACTCGTTAGTTTTAGGCTCCAGCATTCACAGTGCTGCTGTGCTTCACCTATTGGATTGTGCTGATGCACATCCCTGGGTGCAGGCTGGCATCTTTGTGGCCCTGTCCTCAGCATGACCCTGGCAGAGACTTTTCCTGTTTTTCAGCCAATGATTTTGGCCTGTTTCTCTCGGACGAAGACCCAAAGAAAGGGATATGGCTGGAGGCTGGGAAGGCTCTGGACTACTACATGCTTCGCAATGGGGTAAGTATCCATCCCACATCCTTCCAGCTAGTACCCGCCTTGGCTCAGCGGCTGGATATGCCTGTGGTGCAGAGGTGGTGTGGGTGCTTGCCCTGCTGCCTTGCAGTGGGCCCCACAGCACCCCACATCCACCCCCCCAATTTCACTGGGGAGAGGGAGCTGTTGGTGTGATGGTGGGATGTGGGCGCCCTGCGCCAGTGCCACTGCTGGAAGTTGTGCTCTGCTGTGCCCGCAGGACACCATGGAGTACAAGAAGAAGCAGCGGCCCCTGAAGATCCGCATGCTGGATGGGACAGTGAAAACGGTGATGGTGGATGACTCCAAAACCGTCACGGACATGCTCATGACAATCTGTGCCCGGATTGGTGAGAGGAGGGCACAGCAACAGCAGGGAGGAAGGGAGGTGGGGAGAGATGGCAGCGTCTGGTGGGGGTACTGGGCGAGTGGCAGCAGCTCTGCGGCAGATGGTCTGGCAGCAGGGATGTCCGAGGGGTGCATGGTGCTCGGGAGGGGACACTGCTGCTCACCCTTGCGTCGACTGAGCAGCAATGTCGTGCTGAGCTTGGTCCTCTGCTCTCCTGCAGGCATCACCAACTACGATGAGTACTCGCTTGTTCGGGAGATTATGGAAGAGAAGAAGGAGGAGGTTACCGGCACCCTCAAGAAAGACAAGACCCTGCTGCGAGATGAGAAGAAGATGGAGAAGCTGAAGCAGAAGTTGCACACAGATGACGAGTGTACGTGCCTGCACATGCTGGGGATGGGGTCAGCCCATGCTGAGGGCAGTGGGGAGGAGAGCAGGGACCCTGACAAAGGGAAAACTCAATGCAGGGGAGCAGAGGTGACAGTGGAGAGGACTGTGATGAGGCAACATGTGCCCATGCTCCCTGGAGTGTCTCCTGCCTGGAAGCCCAGGGCAAAGGGGTGAGAGCTGGCATGCACCAGATGGATGTCCATGTCTCTCTCTGCGTGAGCAGCCCTGGGGCCAGGAGTGACCCTGCCTGGGTGCCTGTCCCTGCTCATGTCCTGGCATTGCTTACAGTGAATTGGCTGGACCACGGCCGGACCCTGCGTGAGCAAGGCATCGATGACAATGAAACACTGCTGCTGCGGCGCAAGTTCTTCTACTCTGACCAGAATGTGGACTCGCGAGATCCTGTGCAGCTTAACCTGCTCTATGTGCAGGTACAGCTCCCCAGAGCACATAGTTCCATGTCCTGTGCCAGCACCCTGCCGGGGCTGGTGATTGAAGGTTTTGAGGCTGAGGGGGGCACTTCAGGATGCTCAGTTATCTCCTGGATAAGAGCCAGTGGTGGCAAGCCCAGCCCTGCCATCTGCATACCCCAGAGCTCCCCAGTCTCCTCTGCCTGCTAGGAACCATCCTGAAGTCCTGCTGCAGCTCCTCTCCCAGGCATGGTGATGGTCCCTGCAGGGGACAGCCTGCCCCTAGATCCTCCCCTTTTTCATGGCCACTTCTTTTCTGTCTGGAAAATAGGTCCTGTCCGGTGTGGAGGGGAGCAGTGGCAGGGCTGCATGGCTGCCTGGCCCACGGCCATGTCTTCTCTTTCCACACAGGCTCGCGACGACATCCTTAACGGTTCTCACCCTGTCTCCTTTGACAAAGCCTGCGAGTTTGCTGGCTACCAGTGCCAGATCCAGTTTGGGCCACACAATGAACAGAAGCACAAGCCAGGCTTTCTGGAGTGAGTGTCGTGGGGAGCCCCAGGTGGCTCCAACAGCTTGGTAGCCCCCACCACCGTGCTGGCACACAGGGCTCTGGGGGTGCAGGTGCCTCTGGTGCGACCTCTCTCCTCCCTGCAGCATGGTGCCCAAGCGTGGAGGTCTGCACCAGCTGCAAGGGGTGCCAGCCCCCCATCTTGCTCCCTCTGGCAACCCCCAGGACATGCAGCCAGCGTTGATGGAGGGGGGACCCCAGCCCACTGTATGGCCTCCCTTGAGGCTGCATGAGGGGCTGCATCCTCAGCATCTCCACTTCCCTCTCAAGCAGGGCAGCTCCTGTGGCAGCTTTCATTACTGCAGTAACCTCTCCCACGTCCTTCCTGCTCCCCAAAACTCCCAGCCCGTGCCCTGGCTGGGGTTCGTCCGAGGCTCTGAGTTGGGCTGCCTTGTAGTTGAAGACAAATGCTGGCTTCGGGCTCTGCTGCTAACAGCTGGCTTGGCTATCTCTTGGCAGACTCAAGGATTTCCTGCCCAAGGAGTATATCAAGCAGAAAGGGGAACGCAAGATCTTCATGGTATGTGCAGAGGGGATGTTGAGACCTGGACTTCTTGTTCCTCCTTGCCAAAGCTTGAGGCTGCTTTTGTCTCTGGAGGCAACACATAGCAGTTTGGCCCATGAGAAACAGTAGCAGGGAGCTGTAGGTGGGAAGACAAGGCAGCTCCTCAGGTCCCAGAGGTCAGAGGGATGCTGTAGCAGGGGCAGGGGATGCCGGTGGGAAGAGCCTGGAAAGGCTGTGGTAGGGCAATGGTGGCACAGCCAGGAGACCGTGAAGCTAGTGTGATGTTCTCTCTTTGCTGTTGCAGGCCCACAAGAACTGCGGGAACATGAGCGAGATCGAGGCCAAAGTTCGCTACGTGAAACTTGCTCGTTCCCTTAAGACCTACGGTGTCTCCTTCTTCTTGGTCAAGGTAGAGCAGCCCCTCCCCCCTGGTCCCACCGCTCACTGGCCAAAATTCCTCTTTTCCAGTATCCCTCCATCTGTCATGTCTCCAGCTGCTACCCTTCAGACCACATTGCTCCAGTTTTTCCCTGCGTCTCCACTGTCTGCCTCTCCTTCTTCTTGCCTTTCTCTGTGCACTGCCTTCCCACTTCTTGGTTCACATTTCTTCTCATTTTCAAGCCCCATGGTTCTGACCACCAGAAAGCGTTGTCCTGTGGGTGTTTGGTAGCCACAGCAAGGCCTCAAAGGTCTCTGCCTGGACGGATCTGTCCTGGGGACAGCCCACAACCTTTCTATTGTGACCTGCAGGAGAAGATGAAGGGGAAGAACAAGCTGGTGCCACGGCTGCTGGGGATCACCAAGGAGTGTGTGATGCGCGTGGACGAGAAGACCAAGGAAGTGATTCAGGAGTGGAGCCTGACCAACATCAAGCGTTGGGCGGCCTCACCCAAGAGCTTCACCCTGGTAGGCACCAGCCCTAGTCCTCCACATCCCCCTTCCCCAGTGGTGCCCTCACAGCAGGCTGCTCTCATGCCAGCCCCACTCTTGGGTATCGCCCTGTGGTGGCACAGCCTTGCCCTCCTCTGGTGCCTCTCCTGGCTGCCGTTTTGGAGGCTGGCACTTGAGCGCTTAGCGCATACCAGAGAGGCTCAGGATGGACGCTAGTGCCCTGCTCCGGTGCTACCCTGTGCCCTGCCGTTGCAGGATTTTGGAGATTACCAGGACGGTTACTACTCAGTGCAGACCACGGAGGGGGAGCAGATCGCCCAGCTGATTGCCGGCTACATTGACATCATCCTCAAAAAGGTGAGACTGTGCTGAGCAGGGCACTGGTAACCAGCTTATCTCCAGAGAGGGGTGCAGAGTGCTCCTTCCAGCTGCCTCCAGACAGCCATTGGCACATGGTGCTGCTGCAGGGGCTGGA
>NW_010557270.1:4799-8090 GCF_000687285.1 Phaethon lepturus | reverse complement strand
CTCCGCAGAAAAAGAGCAAAGACCACTTTGGACTGGAGGGGGATGAGGAGTCCACCATGCTGGAAGACTCCGTGTCTCCAAAGAAGTAAGTCCTCCAGGAGCAAGCTAGCTGCCAAGCAGAAGTTGAATAGAGAGTGGGCTCCAGCCAAGCTGACAGCATGGAGTGTCTGGAGGAAGAGCTGCCAGTCCTTCGGTGGTGTGCGCACCTCTTGACCTGGTATTTCTCGTCATTTCAGATCGACTGTCTTGCAGCAGCAGTTTAACCGTGTAGGCAAGGCGGAGCTGGGCTCAGTGGCCCTGCCAGCCATCATGCGGACAGGCGCTGGAGGGCCAGAAAACTTCCAGGTGGGCACGATGCCGCAGCCTCAACTGCAAATCACCAGTGGCCAGATGCACCGAGGGCACATGCCTCCCCTGGTAAGCTCTCCCTGTGCCCAGCATAGAGCACAAACTCCGAAAGATGCCCATTGGACTCATGTAGACCCATCCACTTGGGTCCGTGGCCAAGGCGTTGGCTTGCCATGGAGAGCAGGGACTCTGTGCCGCTGGCTTTGTGGGCTTGCTGGCCTAGCTGAGCTGGCGTCCTCCCACACACGCTCTGCAAACCTGAGCTACACGCTGGTGTTTTCCCCTGGCCGGCAGCCGCAGCCTCTCTTTTGGGTTGAGCTGCCCTGAGTTGCTGTGCCTGACCAGCCCTGCCAGTGCTGTGGTTTGCCACAGAACCCTGTGCTGCAAACCTTTGCCTTTTAGTAGCCCCATGTCCTCTGCAGCCAGAGAAGTGCTTGGAAAAGGCCACAAGGAGGCTGTTTTCTTTGACCTCACTCAGCCTGATGTGGGGCTTGCTGTAAAAGACTTGTGGGGTCCCACTTCTGCATCCCATTCGCTGAGAAGTGATTAACTGTGACCCTTGCTTGTACCCACAGTGGGATGGGGCATTTCCCAGTGCGAGGCGCAGAGGGGAGACCCCCTTTTTCCTAGGTGCACCTCCCTTCGTAGAGGCGCCTACTTAGAGCTCTGTCATCAACAGCACGTTAGACCATGTTGCAGGAGGTCATGAGCCAAATATTTAGGCATGGACTTCAAGCTTGCTCCATCTGCCCCTGTGTTGCAGACTTCAGCCCAGCAAGCCCTGACTGGCACCATCAACTCCAGCATGCAGGCTGTGCACGCAGCCCAGGCCACGCTGGATGACTTCGAGACCTTGCCGCCCCTTGGGCAGGATGCTGTGAGTGCTGGGTGACAGCGGGGTGCTGGGGGGGACCTCACTAGAGGTTGTTGGCTGGGATGGGTGAAGCTGGCCACATTCCCAGGAGAGGTGTCATCAGCTCCTGGGAAGATCACAGAATCATAGAATGGTAGGGGTTGAAAGGGACGTCTGAAGATCATCTGGTCCAGCCTCCCTGCCAAGGCAGGATCACCTAGGGCAGGGAACACAGGGACGCAACCAGTGGGCAGGTTGTACAGGAACGCGTCCACTCGGGTTTTGAAGGTCTCCAGAGAAGGAGACTCCACAACCTCTCTGGGTAGCCTGTTCCAGTGCTCCATCACCCTCACAGTAAAGAAGTTTTTCCTCATGTTGAGGTGGAACTTCCTGTGCTGCTTCCTGATCTGCTGCCTGCAAAGAGGTGGGGCAGTATCCTACTCTAGGAGCAGGATTGAAGGGGACATGTGGTCATGTTGCTTTGTCAGGATGGTCTGGGGAGTTTTGGGTGGTCACAGCCCTTCTTTCCTTCTTCCTTGTTTTCTTTTTCCTGCATCTTGCCTTTGTGAGCATGGATGCAGCTACCCACCACCTCCACCATGTCCTGACCCTGTTCGCCTCATTTCAGGCATCCAAAGCTTGGCGCAAAAACAAGATGGATGAGTCAAAGCATGAGATCCACTCCCAAGTGGATGCTATCACTGCTGGCCCAGGCGCTATCACTGCTGGCACAGCCTCGGTGGTCAACCTCACTGCAGGTATGTGGAGGGTTGGAGAAGAGGGATGCCCCATGTCTGGAAGAGGCTTGGTCTCTGCTGGCTGAAGGTCATAGCTCCTGCCCTCCATCAGAGACTGGAGGAGCCAGCCTGCCCCAGCTAGAGCTAAATCAGCCCTGACTGCCGCAAATGTGCCCATAGATCTGTCCATGCCCCCGCAGCTTGCCTTGCCTGTGCCCATCCCAGTCCTTCCAGTCCTTGGCTGACCAGCCATCCTCTGGACCAGGAATGTGTTGTCTGGTCCCTGCCATAGCTCCAGGCACAGCCATAGCGCAGTGTAGCTCTCTTTGCCCAGGCTGTGCTGCCCAAACTTGGCTGATGCAGTCACCTTTCAGGCCTGGAGCCAGGGGGTCTCTCCCACTGCTCCCAGGAATGAGAATCACATCGATGACAGGCGCAAGGGTGCTCTTGGAGCATCACTTGAAGTGTGTTCCACCCTGACTCATCTCCTCCCTGTGCAGGGGATCCAGCAGACACGGACTACACCGCTGTGGGCTGTGCCGTCACCACCATCTCTTCCAACCTGACGGAGATGTCCAAGGGTGTGAAGCTGCTGGCTGCACTGATGGAGGACGAAGGAGGGAATGGGCGGCAGCTTCTGCAGGCAGCCAAGAACCTGGCGAGTGCTGTCTCGGACCTGCTGAAAACAGCACAGCCTGCCAGCGCTGAGGTGAGGGGCAGGAGTCTGAGGTGAGGGGCCGAGAGGAGAGTGGATGCCAAGGGGAACCATGGGGTGAGGTTTTACAGCTTGCTTATGAGGCCGGTGTTGATTTTGCCTTGGTCCTTGCAGCCTCGCCAGAATCTCCTGCAGGCTGCTGGCCTCGTGGGCCAGACCAGTGGGGAGCTGCTGCAGCAGATCGGGGAGAGTGACACTGACCCTCGGTTCCAGGTGAGTGCACTTGGCAGCACCCAGGGACACACACTCCCTAAAACCATCAGCCTTTGCACAGGATGTGGCAGCAGGGCTCCGGACTGAAGCTTGGCTGGTGCCTGGCAGTGACTTTGCTGAGGGAAGGGACAGGCCGTTGCCCATCTTTGTCCCTAGAGACGCTGTGGTATAACACCTCTTATCTTGTGGATTCCTATGTAGATCCCAGAAAGCCGGCGTGCTTGGATCCTGCCTACCTCTGACCCAAAGACGGTAAAAGGGGGCTGTAGGCATGGCTTGGTGGTTCCTGCCCTCTCCAACATGAGGGGTGCTCCTCTGGGGACTATCAGCTGAATTCTTTGGAGATGGGCTCTTGTCAAAAATCTGCTTTTCTGGTGGTTGGCTCTCAGAAGTCCATGCACTCGGGTTGCTGCTTGGGTGAGTGC
>NW_010557270.1:4520-4743 GCF_000687285.1 Phaethon lepturus | reverse complement strand
GCCGCCTTAGTTCCTGCCTGCTGCTCCCTGCCTTTGGGAGCTGCCTGCTTGCCCCCATTGGAGACCCAGGGTGGCTGGAGCCTCATGGAGTGCTTTATTTTGGCTGAGCTGACTTGCTTTCTGACAACTGCTCCTTCTAGAACACTGTGCTGGGAAGGAGGCTCCAGCTGTAGTATAGACCAAAACAGACTCCAGAAAGAAGGAGTTTTTGTTCATGGTGGCC
>NW_010557270.1:2747-4291 GCF_000687285.1 Phaethon lepturus | reverse complement strand
CACAGTCTCAATACTAGCAGAAAAGCCTGGACAGATAGCCAAAGGGAGCAGAAAAGCTAGCACCAGGACAGGAGGCCATGCTCGGGCCAGGCAGCAGTGCCAGGACAGGGCAGCCCCAAGGGGTGGATTTAGGACCTAGAAGACAATTTGTGCACATGCAGCGGGATGCTCTGCCCCGCAGCTGCCAGACCCGAGTGTATCTACTTCCTTCCTTTGGGCTCAGATGCTTTGGTCTGGGGACTCTGGAGCTGGGTGCCCACACTCTCCGGTCTCTCCTCCTGTCTAGAAGGGTGGCGGATGGCAGCGGGAGTAGTCTTGGCTTGCAGGAGGCGAGGGGAGGCTGTGGCACTTCTGGCTTCGTGGCCGGAGGCTCAGTGTCGCGGGGTGCGGGGCTGCTCGCTGTGAGCACGCACGCAGGAGGAGGGTTGCAGGCGCAGCAGGCAGGGAGTGCTATCCTGTGTACCAAGGTCTTTGCCCCAAGCATGTGCTGTCTAGCGCTGGTGCTGCCAGTTTTCACCGGCAGTGCGCTGCAGGAGCTAATCCTGATGTCTGCTGCGTGCTGTCATGTCTGATGCCCTGCAGGAAAAGTTTGCTGTGTGCCAGTTGCTGCTTGTTGTGTGCTGGCAGGGTGGCCCCGTGCCTTCCCTGCTGCCCCCGGGGAAGAGGAGGGCAAGGGTGTACTGATCACTCTTCATACCTCTCCTTCAGTCCCCGGAATGACAGCAGAGATGTGGCCCATCACTAATGGGCTAGAAAATAGCTGACATGCTTGCAGTACAGGTGACCAGTGTGGGCAGCACCTCCTGCTCACCTCTTGCTGGTGGGGTGAGCCTGTGGGCAGGCAAGCTGCCCTTGGTGCGGCTGTGCCGTGGCTGACTTGCGCCTGCTGTTTGGCCGGAGAGTTTTGTCATTTTTTTGCTGTTTGGATTTGCACAGGGTGCGAAGCCGGTCAGTGCTGATGGTGCCTTTGCAGCAGGCTGTTGCTGTGGTACAGTCAGGGATGCAGCGTGGGTTGTTGCCTGGGGAGTGGGCAGTGAGCAGATCTTGTGTCTTGGGGTGACACTGAGCGTTGCCCGAGCTGCTCTGGGTGGTGCTCGTGGCAGTGCTGTGGTGCAGGCTGCGGCTTAAGGCCAGGTTACAGCCCCACCGCTGGTACACAGCAGAGGTGGGGTCAAGGTGTTGTCAGCCACTCCAGGTGTTCAGTACTGCCAGTGCTGAAACAGGGGGGATGAAAGGCTCCCTAGAGCTCACACTTCCCCGCTGAATATTTCACAAGAGCCCTGTGGGCGGCTGCCCGTGCTCCCTCCACCACCATGGCTCCTGCACTGACACTCTGTTTCCCTCAGGACATGCTGATGCAGCTGGCGAAGGCTGTGGCCAGCGCCGCTGCCGCGCTGGTGCTTAAGGCCAAGAACGTGGCTCAGAAAACAGAGGACGCAGCGCTGCAGACGCAGGTGATCGCTGCTGCCACCCAGTGTGCCCTCTCCACATCTCAGCTGGTGGCCTGCACCAAGGTAAGCAGCAAGGTTAACTCTTGACTTGGC
>NW_010557270.1:506-2679 GCF_000687285.1 Phaethon lepturus | reverse complement strand
CATGTTTGCAAGCATCACCTGGCTGGTGGCAGCTCCACGGTAGGGTTGTAGGTGTGGCAGGACCGCATGTCCTCGGGCAGGACAGTAGGACTCTGGCACCAGAAATGTGCGCTGCCTTAGGCTGTGGTCCTTGCCACTGTGCCCAACCACTGAATATCCTCTTTGGAGGAGCAGAAGTTGGGGACAGCTGTCCCTGCACAACTCCTACAAGGAGCCCACCACACTTGCTGCACAACCTTTCTCCTCCCCTACAGGTAGTGGCTCCCACAATCAGCTCACCAGTTTGCCAGGAGCAGCTGATTGAGGCTGGCAAGTTGGTGGCCAAGTCGGCGGAGGGCTGTGTGGAGGCCTCCAAAGCGGCCACTGATGATGACCAGCTCCTGAAGCAGGTGGGGGCGGCAGCCACGGCTGTCCACCAGGCCCTGAACGACCTGCTGCAGCACATCAAGCAGCATGCCTTGGGAGGGCAGCCCATCGGGCGCTACGACCAGGCCACTGACACCATCCTCAATGTCACCGAGAACATATTCAGCTCTATGGGTGATGCTGGTGAGAGCAGCTGATGGCATCTGGAGTAGAGCACAGTGGATGGGGAGGTATTGGGGAGCCCATGGAACTTGCTAACTGGCCACCCTTCCTTTCTGTCCCAGGGGAAATGGTGCGGCAGGCTCGTATTCTGGCGCAGGCCACCTCTGACCTCGTCAATGCCATCAAAGCTGATGCAGAGGGTGAGACAGACCTGGAGAATTCACGCAAGCTGCTGAGTGCAGCCAAGATCCTGGCCGATGCCACAGCCAAGATGGTGGAGGCTGCAAAGGTTAGTGGCATGGGGGACAATGGACACTGGCTTTGGCCCGCATCCCCATCCGACACCGCCAGCTCAGTGCTGCAGAGGGGACAAGCAGCCCCTGAGTGAGGAAGCGGTTCCCAGGGCAAGGTCCTGCACCAACCTGAGGACCTGTGCAATGGAGTGGGGCTCCTCCTGGTGCTGTGGGTGGTAGCAGAGGAGCTGAACTTTCCCCTTCTGAGCTCCCCTGGAGAGGCTTTGGGGTGGCCAGGCTGTCTTTGGGGGTACTTCCTGGCATCAGGCTGGAGCACAGCCTCTGCTGCAAGAGCACAAGGGATGCCGTGGTGCCTGCGAGGTGCAATGGGTTTCCTGCTTTCTCCAGGGAGCTGCAGCTCACCCTGACAGTGAGGAGCAGCAGCAGCGGCTGCGCGAGGCGGCGGAGGGGCTCCGCATGGCAACCAATGCCGCAGCCCAGAATGCCATCAAGAAGAAGCTTGTGCACAAGCTGGAGGTAAGATGCTGGGCAAGGGGCTACAGAGGACTAGCAGGCACAGTCAGCGAGCGAGATCTGGCTGGGAGCCCCAACATCCCTGCACTTTCCAGAGGGATAAAGTCTTTTTCATGTCCAGTGTCTGTGCTGCATCCCACAGAGGCCTCCCTGCTGCTCCCTCCCCTTCCCTTGAGCACGTTGCTGTGGGATGCCAGGCAGCAAGGGCACTGGGGATGCCCCGTTGTTGCAGGCAGAGGCATGGAAGGAGAAGCTTAGGGGTAGCTGAGCCATGGTGCGTGGCAGGGGGGCTCGGGGCAGGCCACCCTTCCTCTGGTGCTAATCCATGCGTCCCCCCATCAGCACGCAGCTAAGCAAGCTGCCGCCTCCGCCACCCAGACCATCGCTGCCACGCAGCATGCTGTGTCCTCCAACAAGAATCCTGCTGTGCAGCAGCAGCTGGTACAGAGCTGCAAGGTAAGGGCCCAGGCCAGATCCTGGCATCTCCTGCACCACCTGTCCCTGTTCCTTCTCCCAGCCGCGCAGCACGCCGCCTCCTCCAACAAGAACCCTGCCGCACAGCAGCAGCTGGTGCAGAGCTGCAAGGTAAGGACCCAAGCCTGATCCAGGTGTCTCATGTGCTACCTCTCTCTGTCCTTTCTCCCATCAGCTGCACTGGGACTCCATGCTTGGCCACAGTGGGCAGGACCTTGGGGTCCTCACACAGCTCCCCTGGGAGCCGATCTTTCCGTCACTGGTCCTGGATTAGATCTGTCTCCTGCGGGATGAGCCCCTCCAGTGACCTTCCTCTCTGGCAGGTGGTGGCAGAGCAGATCCCGATGCTGGTGCAGGGTGTACGAGGAAGCCAGTCCCCGCCTGACCGCCCCCGCGGCCCGCCG
>NW_010557270.1:0-261 GCF_000687285.1 Phaethon lepturus | reverse complement strand
CCCCGCCCACCACGGCCGAAGCCTCGGCGATGCAGCTCAGCCAGTGTGCCAAGAACTTGGCCGCAGCTCTGGCCGAGCTCCGCACAGCAGCCCAGAAGGTGAGAGACTGGGTCCCGTCCCACTGTGGGACCCTGGCTACACAGAGCAGTGGGGGGACATCCCACTGGCAGGTCATGGTCTCTGCCCTAGCACAGTAGGCTCAGCAGTCACCCCGCTCACCTTCCCTTCTCCCTCATCACAGGCTCAGGAGGCGTGTGGACC
>NW_010557269.1:2080-44086 GCF_000687285.1 Phaethon lepturus | reverse complement strand
AACGCGGCCCTCCATCATATTGTGGATGAATTAAAGAGGGAAGGGAGGGAGAGACGGGAAAACTGTCCCAGGAAGCGGGCCCGCAGGGTCACCCCAGGCACTCGCTAAACAAACCTCCGGCGCTGGCTGCTGCGAGCAGCGGTAGGTGGCCGGCCGCGCATTCCTCCCCGGATCCTTGTTTGTGTTGGGGTAGGCTTTCAGCAGCTGGCCTTTAACAGCCGACGGACGAGAAACGCGTCAGGCGTCCCTTCTTTCCTCAAAATAAAGTCCACAAGAAAATAAAACGGCAACTTTATTTCCTACTAACAGCCCCCCTCTCCCCTCCCCTCTGAGCAGTCCCGTTTAGGGGCAGGCTCGTATTTCCATACAAAATAATACAAGGACGCCGGAGCCAACCGATTACCTCCCTCCCAGCGCATCGGCCCTTCGCTTTGCTCTATTTGCCCGGGGAAACGTGACGCCGGGGTTGCCCTTTCCTCCTCCCAAAACCTCACTGTCACAGCAAGGAGCCATTAAAAAGAAAATACGCCCTGCCAGGTCTGTGCTAATCAAAACAGGACAAATAAACTCTGACACTCAACAACTCCCCAAGTGCCCGCAGCCCTGGGTGGAGACTACAGATTAGTTATGAATATGGCAGGCAGCGAGGTACGAGCTCGGCGGTCTGGAGTCACCCCTCAGCCACCTGTGAGCTGTTTAAGACGCCACAACTGAACGCAGTGTTTATCCAAGATAAAGCATGCTCCCAAGATTAGAAAAGCACCCCTAAATTTTAGGTTGTGGTGCTCCCACCAAAGCACTTTGTGGCACGTTTACCAGGGCTCGGAGCTGCAGTTTTATCCAATTCACTGTTTGCTTTCTGTGCTTCACCATCAACAGGGGAAGAGGACAGAGGGGCGATCCAGGCACGGCACGCCAAGTTTCACCCCGTTAGGTCACAGCCCAGGATTTGTTAGCAGTTGGACTCCTCTTCTTTGAGAGGAAAAGGAAAAGCAGATTTCAAAAACACATAAAGAACAAAATCAGAAGCCACAAAAGATTTCTTGGTGGGGTTAAGATAAAACACGCTAATGCCGCTACCTACTCCTATTTCCCTGGTAAAAGCGAAAATTTAGGATCAGCAAATATATGAGAAAATTCTCGATCTTTCTAGAAAGCAATGGAATATCTAGTATAATGCGAAATAATAACAAGTAATAAAATTGCTTTTAACCCTTTCTACCAACATTTTGACTATATTAAAGAAACAAGAAACGAAACCAAAAAGCAAGCCTCTGTTCCAGACATGAATATCGCTCATCTAACAAGGATTAAGTCACACTTCAATTACTCCTTTGAAAACCGCTGCTATTTTCAAAGGGCATACTTACAAAAACATTGTAAATGGCTTTTTTAAACTCCACAGGCACTTTACAAAAGTCTGCAGTGAGAGAATGAGAGAAATGGGGAGAAAATGCGCTGCTGTTTAAGTAAACTGATTAATAAGTGTAATTAAACGGTTATTGGAATTGGAAAAGAGCAACCCCATCTCCTGTGAGCTCTAAGCTGGAAAGTCAGCACAGAAAGGGAACAACCACCACAACAGCGATAAAAGTGATCTTCTTGGGAGAAGTGGATGGTATTTTTATTTTGTTTGGACTGATTCACTTAGAGAAATGTGCTTTGTGCAGCAAAGTGAAAAGGAAAACAGTAGCTGCAGTAAAAGGAAACGGCCAACAGTGACTTTTATTTACAATTACCAAGAGACAGGCTATTATTGACCATATGTGCCACAATCGCCCTCCTTATCATGGGTTGGCCATCATGTCTATTGGGAGCTGTTAATGAACTGGGTAATTGAGCTGCTGACATGTGTTACCAAAACAAAACAATAGGAAGAAGAGACAAATGAACATTTTATTTGCCAATCAGAGTAGGTTCCGCTTTTCAGAGAGCTGTGCCTAAGTAAGTGCCTGAATACATAAAACAGTGCATTGAAGGCAAGCAGATGCATGCACAATAATGGTTAACTGACAGCCTATGGCCCATCTGTGCTTAACATTTTGTTAAAGAAATTACTTGACTTGCTAAAGAGACAAATCATACAGCTGCCCCAAGTGCTGCTTTATAAGAGATAAATCATTAGCTAAACTGTTTCATGCTTAAAATGACAATGCTTATTAACAGTTGTGCAGGGACATTTTGTCAGCACAGCTTGATGCAGTTATAACTTACAAAAAATGTGACAGCTCATAGATATTCAACGATTTCAACTTCGAAGAGAATGACAACACTGTGAAAACAATTTCACCGCACAAACAATAGACAATTCACAGCCTCTTTTTTTTTAAATATATTTAATTTTTTTTTTGAATGATGAAATAATATGGAAAGGAAAAAAAATGGCCAGTGTCTAACTGTTATGCACCATTAATCTGCTAGCATGTACTTCATTCAAAACCACAGAGCATCAAAAAGGAACACATTCCATTTTAAATATCAAAGACGGCATCACCAGCACTAAGAATAAATGGCTAATTCTCAACTGTGCATGAAAGGATAAAGAATTTCTAGAGTGAAAGGAAGAGGAAACTGCAAATACAACTACAAAAATCTCTTCTTATTCCCCCACCTCCTCTTCCAAAAAGAGATTTGTTTTGTTGATACAAGTAACATTGAAGTACTTAACAGCTTTGCATGTGGGCCTGATCCCACTCTCAAGTTTCACTGCTGTAAATTTGCACTGGGAATTACTATTGTGATTATTTTATGCTGTAAACTAAATATAAAGGAACCGTAGTTAGCACTGGGATACTACTGTACAGGTAACGCACACAAGGGCCTGTATAGCTCAGGAAACCTGCCCATGGGAGCGCAGAAAAACAGACCCACTCCTCCCAACTCAGTCACACGGACCAGTCAAAGGACTACTCTGCTGCTTCCATCGGTGTAAGAGCCAAGCTCGACTCAGGCAAGCTTTAGCCCTTACTCATTCTCTCACATCTTTCCCAGCAGATCCAGGGAAGGAGTTCAGGGAGGAGGAGCCAGCACTGTGATAACCCCGGGCACGATAAAGCTCTCCAGCACGAACCCGTACAATCACACGTCGCTGGACTCCAAGTCGCCCCGGACCACCTCTCTGAACACAGCCTCCTGACTCTGAGAGGAGAGCTTCTTTGAAAAAGCACGAAGAGGAGTCACAAGCGCATCCGGTTGATTTTCACCAGGAGCTCACAAGTGCCCACGTCTGGGGGTTTTTCCAACCCCTCCTACAGGGAGCATCCATGGTAACACTGCAAACATGAGTACTGTATGTAACCATTGCAACATCGTCTTCTCACTTAAAAGAACACTAGGAGATTTCAAGGAAAAACTTCTACAGAACTCAGAAAGAGAACAACTTTCCCTCCTAAACTTAGAAAAATGTGAAGGAAACTAAATACTCAAGTCTGAATGAGATTTGCTCTCAACAAATTTTAGGAAGTTGATACTTTAGGTGGTATTTTAATATAAAAGACAGGGAGATTTAAGAGGCAAGCTAAATCTCTCTTGTACAAATCCCAGAACATACTAAGAAAGGACTGGCATCACGTCTCCAAGCCAGTATCAGCTGATGGAAGAGATGATCGGTAACCAATTAAGACTGAAAACACTGAGTGTCCTGGGACATGGAATTTGTCAACTGAGAAATTAAAGCAAATGAAGGAGTCTCTGGATAAATAATGAACCTGTATTAGCACGTTAAAGCACTACAAATAATTGAGCTGTCAACAATCTCTCACTGTGTAGGCAGTGTGGATTCTTCAGAAGGAAAGAAAAACAAAAAAAAAAAATCTGTATTTGGTTGTGTCTCTATTTGGCTTAATCCTTTGCAACAACAGCATGCAAACAAAAACTCCTAAAGTTATACAAGCTGATCAAATTCACTGGGCACACGAAGACAGAAAAGACTTACAAGCATTTTTAAAAAACAGCTCTGCATTGCTTCACTGAGTTTTAACCAAGTTGTAGCACGGCTAAAACATTTTGGAAGAGGGGAAAAAAAAAAAGTTGTAGTACAGATACTTAAGGTAAAAAATTTTGAGAATGTTTTAATATATTTCCTAGCTCTCTCAACTAGTTCTAGCACCTGAATTAATACATCCTTGATTCAAACCAGACAAACACTGACAGAGCAAGCTGTTGTAGATAGTTTCATCTCAATGTCAACATTACAGTCCTCAAAGTCTCTATGGGAAATCAAGGCTATCGTCTCTTCTTAAACCCACAGCTGCAGCCGGACCACCCCTTAAGTCATTTTTACCTACTATAGAGCTAAACTGAGTTATATGATCACCTCTATCGCTCTCAGGACTTGGAATGGCCAAATATTTCCAGACTTCTTTTTTTTTTTTAAAAAACAGAATATTGGATTTTGTCATTGAATACTCCATTTCCTCTAGAAATCACTTTACTTTCACAAAAAACCAGCAATCTTCTGCAAAGAAAACTGAGTGCTTAATTCTCCTTTTTTTTTAATTTTCCAGACTTCAGTCAATAAAAAAAGGTTACATTTTTCACCAGATATTTTTCCTGTGATCGATTTTCCAAGGTACTACCTATTCCTCCCAAATGCCTCTTTTACAGCCAAATCTGTTAGTACCTCAAGGTCACTCCCATCACAACCACTTAAGAATTGGGGTGCTGACCTCAAAATCCATCATCTTCTGTCATGGGACCTGGTCCTACTGGGGACTGAGCCCTCCCGTCCCACTGGCCAAAGGCAGCCTCTGCTCTTATAGTTGTTCCAGTATTTGGAATGAAAGGACCCTTTGCACTGTTACAATGGGACAGCAGTAGGGTGCTCAGCACCTTTGTGTTACATCCCATGGGGTTTTTCATTCCCAGCTCCTGCCTTGGGTGCCAGCACAGGGCTGCACGAGACTCCCTGGAGCACACAGTGCTGTTTCGTTAGTTACACTGCCTGTGATGCCGTCACAGTAATTAACTTGAGTCCATCCAAGGGCCGGTCACCTGCCGATTCTCCTTGTCTCTTGCCCTGTGGAGCTGGTGTGCCCATGAGCTCCTGGCGTCATCCTTTAATTACCCTTCCCAGGGACAGTGCAACACCTCCGCAGAACCCAGACTGCTCTAGTGAGGTGAAACGTGCACAAACCAACCTCACAAAAGCTTATCAGATCTCGTAGATGCCACCTGACCATACCCTTTCCATATTACAGATTATAAGTAGACATGAGAAATTAAAGCAAGGCATTTTCTATTTTTTTAGGCAGACACTGAAACACCTGAAATTTAGGTGCTTTAAAAAAGGCACTCCATTCACACGACACGGTGCTATGCAGAGATCAGCACTGCAATTTACTAATAATGAAGGAAGGTATACAGCTTGCTACCTATCCAAAAGTAAGATGGGGAGCCTAATTTCTGAAGAAAACACAATTCTTCAGTCCAGTAAGACAAACAGAAAAAAGCCCAACGTCAGCCAACCTCAGAGCAATCAACAGAAGGGACTGAAGTGCCATGCTGGGCTGCAGCCAGCCCCGCAGCACCTTTACAGCAGGGAAAACGCATCCAGCTGGGAGTCACTCTTGATCCATTCTCTACACCACAGACATATGTAATTCCCATACATTTGCTCTCATTTACTACTTGTTGACAGATGCTGATAAATGCTCTTGAAAACCTACAAGAACGATGGTTGCTGGTGAATGCTTAACGGTAGAGATGTCAAAAACTATTTGACTAAACATCTATACACTTATATCATCTGCTCTGAAACCTCTACAGATATTAACAACAAATTTATAACCGTCTCTCTGAATTATTAGCAGCCCCAAAAGCTGAAAAAGTAACTCTGCCCCAAGTTTTGTGAGATAAACACACTGGCTTTTCTTAACTATTCTTCCATAAAAATAAGACAGAAGCGGCAGGATGCCTGTTGGTATATCCTGTAGGCTTTGCTTAGACACTAACATTGCAAAACACATTACGACTCTATTGTTTCCTCCCCCCACACCTTATTTATTTTGAAAGGGTGTTTGTTCAGGAATCAGAATGAAGTCAAGTTTTAATTGATATCAAGCCCCTTTATACAACCCCGACATTAACAAAGATTTCAAGCGATGAGAAATGAAAGGGGTGTATTGATAAGCATGCAGTCCACAGTGCGCACAGAGCACAGCTTACATAACACATTATTATGCCAACATAAAATGTTAGTCTAACTATTGACTTCACTACATTAGTTTTAGCAAACTTCACCATAGTATTTTGTAGCTGCTTAAAAGGAACTATAATTTTAAACACTTTCCAACAAAATTTGACTGCAAAACATTTCCCAGAAAGCTACAAATTAAACAAAATAAACCCGGCAAATTAAGCAACAAATAAGGCTGCTTTGCTTTTTGGGGGATAGGGAAGTACCTTCACTCTATTTTAAACTATAATTCCCACAGGCATGTAAAGAACTGTTCCACACCAGTGTTACCCAACCTTTATTCAACCCACGGACCATAACAGTCCCCAAGAGGACGGTCAGCAAAACGCCTGCCGGCTCCTGGCACCGCCTCGGCTGTGGGGTCAGAGTCAGCCCCAGCTACTGCGCAGCTTTTGCAAAGGGTTGCAATGAGGGTTTTCAAGGTTTTGGGGGGGTTTTGCCCCCCTGCTTTTTTTTTAGGGGGCAGGGGGTGTCAGTAGTTGGCTGCTTTTTAAATTATCAGTAATTAAAGCTACTGAGTTTTAGTTGCTACTAAGTATGTTGTCCATTTCCCAGCTTTCTCTGCTGCAGTGCAAGAGAGTGGAATAGAAGATCGAGATTTTCCTAAAAAGTCTTAGGTAAGCCTTTAAATAAATAAAATATTGAAGAGCCTGAGCAAAGGGATAAAATTTTAGACTGTGGCTTAGATATTTGTTCAGTTCCTAACAGTTTCACAGATTTGAGGCTGGCTTGGGCCAGTAGCTAGGATTTAGCTAATCTACCCTGTATTTATTAACAGCTGCAAAGCACTGTAGATCCAGTACTACATCTCTGCTACATATGAAGCATGTGGGATAACTCCTGCATCTCACTTGCAATTACAGCCTCCCAGGTCTGACACCCAAGACACGTAACCCAAGGCGCCAGATCCTCCGTTCTCACTAACTTCTCCTCCTGATTATTTTCCATTCTCACGCCATCTCACCCTGCCCGGCTGTTTCCAATTCGAGCTTATAGTTCTTCACTCTTGCACAATGCAAGGTGTTACAGGATGCCAAAATGTCTGAGAGCTCTGTAGAACTGCGCTTGCTGACACACCTGACAAAAAAGTTTGACAGATTATTAAGCACTCTCAAAACTGCATCTTTCCTACCACGAATCAAAGTCGTATTTTCTGCTGTCTCAGCTTCCAGAGACTTAAGGAGCGCAGAATATGGTACACGTGCTATCCTCAACATGCAGATCCTTGCCACTGCCAAAACGTACTACAGGCACACCTTACCTACAGAGTAAGTGTGCAAGAGCACGCAAAGCAGGGTGTAATCTGCAAACAGCGCCTGCATGCGTAAAAATACAAACCATACCTTCTGTTAAGACCGACAGTAACATCTGGTATGAAGACAAGGAGAGAAAAGAAGGCAGCTTTAATGTTATAAAAATACAGGTGTGCTGTAGGATCTTTCATACCCTGAGCACACAAGATCAAGGCAGTACTGGGATACATGCATGTTGCAGGTAGTGTCCCTACAACAATGAGCACCTGGAGTTTCAATGACTTAAAGTGATAGGATTGTCTAAACAGAGAGTATTTAAGTTATATATAAGGTATATAACCACACACACTATCACTCATTTGCTCTTTGCCATTCCCGCTGGAAGAGACACTGAAGAATCTAGTTCTTCATCCCAAATATTAAATGCAAATCTCATTTCAGCAGGCTTTGGATCAAACCTCTAGACTTGGATGTAGCCCTCAATCACCCACAGGTATCAGGAATTTCTACACACAGAAGGAACAAGGTAGATGGCCTTTAATTTGGTTTCATTTTTCCAGATGGGAACCCAATGAAACAGCCTGTGCTTTTTTTGGTGCATGAAGAGGAGTTCATTGTTTAGATGATCTCCCACACACCCAAAATCAGCGGTTTCATTGAAGCTGATGGTTTTACCCTCCAGAAATAGGGCAAATTCTCTAAGATAACAGTGAAAGTGGTCCCAAACAGATTTGCAACATTTAAAAGTAGAAAAAAAAAATTACAAAAACACAAATATGAATTCTGAAAAGTTGTTAACACACCTAGCCTCTTCGCTACAATTTGATCTCTGTAAAGTCAGCTATCTTCAATTGTTAGGCTGTAGGATTAATTGACAGCATCTATTTAAAGGTTCTCTGTTTCTCAGAAGTCTGAAAGAGAAGGGCTGTTAAAAAAAAGATCTGGGAAAAGCTTTATGTCAACTATAAAGCTATAAAGCTTCTGCCTCCTGCTTCATCTTGCCTTCCAGTGCAACGACACCACTGAACTGAGTCCCTGTTTGTTCCACTCGTACACGACCGAGCACCGCAGCCTGCAAGGGCTCATACATGTGGTGCTGGGTGCCCCGTAATGCTGCGAGAGTCTTAATAGCTCTACAGTAAAACATGTGATGAGAGAGCTTTCTAGGGGGGAAATAAAAGTAGTTCTTGTTGTTTCTAAGTTATCTGAAAACACTGAAATCCTCCTAACACCGCACCACACTCAAAAGCAAGAGGGTTTCCTGAAAGCACACTCTTCACATCTCCAGGGTGCTTGGTATTTGCCTGCCACCGTGTGAAACCGCAACAGGTCCTAAAACGAGAGCTTGGGGTTGGCTGCAATGAGAGCCATCTCTCGTCTCTTAAGTCCAGTCTGAAATAGAAGTACCCCCACGATGAGTACTGGAAGAAGTGCAACCACTAACACACAGCCCACCTCCCCCGACTATACTGGCAAGCAGTACGTATTTTAGTGGGCTTTTCGAGGAAGCTTAGAAAAATACAAGTATTCAGCACCCACTGCATTTCAGCAAAAATTATGCACTTATTTTCTATTTCACAACAATTTTTTAAAATGTTAATTTTATTTTTTTCCTCAATTGACACCCCATGGATTGTGAGATGCAATTCTCTGTCTGCTTTGGGTCAAATCCTGCTGAGAGCCACATCAAAGTGTTAAATACAGATTAGGAAGTCAAAACTTGGCCTGGAACAGGGCTGGACGGAGCCTGACGATAGGGCCTGACAGATGCCCCAGATGAGTACGGGGGAGCCTGCCAGAACGATCTCTGCACAATAGCAGGGAGACAGAAAAGAATGAACGCTGCATGCTCCCAGCCAGCCTCCTGTGTCTGTAAAGCAAAACAGAGATCAACTGAGAAACGAGCTTTTTGCAGCTTTTCTAAGTGGTTTCCTTGCTGGACGGAGCCTGACGATAGGGCCTGACAGATGCCCCAGATGAGTACGGGGGAGCCTGCCAGAACGATCTCTGCACAATAGCAGGGAGACAGAAAAGAATGAACGCTGCATGCTCCCAGCCAGCCTCCTGTGTCTGTAAAGCAAAACAGAGATCAACTGAGAAACGAGCTTTTTGCAGCTTTTCTAAGTGGCTTCCTCTTTATTGTTAGAGAAGCAGGGTAAGGAGATCCAGGGTCCCAGGCTTAATGCTGTCCAAGTAGAACTCAAATCACAGAAACAAATGCAGGAGAGGTACTCTGCAAAAGCCATGTTTGTGAACTTTTTGCCTTCATCTACTGTTGGCCAAGTAATTCATGTTTCTCTGTCCCTGGTAGCACATAATGTTGTGCCTTTGGGCTCACAGCAGAAGCCTAGAACATTCATTGTCACTACAGACATGGAATTTGATGGGAATAAGCAGAGGGGCTTCATTGCTGCGACACCTTACCAACACCTCTGCTGCAGTTTGGGTGTCAGTGGGCTGAGACCACTGCTCAGCACAGAGCTCAAGAGCCTTCATCTCTGCTTTAAAGTCTAAAGATGCCTGGTGCACCGTCACATGCTTACACCATTATGTCCTTTTCACAAGGACATCTTAAGATCTGTGTTGGTACAGGTCCCAGCACAGTGGCAGTGCATGAGCAGGGCTCCTGTTTACCATAGCAATACAAATAACAACAAGTGGCTGAGCAACAGATGGCCTGGAAACATTTCTGATGCTTGCAGTGACAATTACCTTATTCAGACACTCTAGTTAGACTTTCCAAATCACGGTCTAAGGGCATTTACCAAATACCTTCCACACAAACTTTGACTCAGGCTGTGCTCTGGTCAACGTTCATCTAATTCTAACATATATCATCATATATAAATGGATTAACCAATACGTGCAGTGGATAACTTCACAGTGAAGGCTCAGGTTGTGATCTTCAAAGAAGAGCCTGCCTCTGCCATTAAAATTAATAACGGTCATGCTGTTAAGGTAGCAGAATTTGTATTGTTAAAAGCCCTGCACTGCTTTGAAAGGCTCCTTCAAACATCCGGAATCGTGCAAAATCCAAACATGCAGATTTTTCTTTGCTATTTGACTGCTCAGGAAAAAAGTTTGCAAAAGTGGTTCAATCAAAACAGAACCTCATTCTAGCTTCCACGGTCATCTTTGTTTTGCTTTTTCAATCCCACATGGCGCAGAATCCTTCCTATATTGCTCCATGAGACACAAAACCAGTTAAGTGCCACTGAGATTTTCGATCAGGATCTAAAACAAGAATAATAATTAGTATGTCTGTGAGGAAGAGTCTAGATCATCTTTTGACCAACTCGCAGTGAGTGGGACATTGTTGCCTGTCTTGAAACAGTCACATTTTTAACTAGAATGACAAAAACATTCCCTCCAGGAACACTGCTGCATTGGAATCTTGAATTTTCATTACCACCTGGGACTGTCAAAGTTCAGCACAAGGTTTGTGATCTTTCTAAGGAAGCCTGGACTTCGTTTTGAATAAAAAAAAAATGGGCCTATGTATGGTTTTGCATCAAAGTCACGTGAAATGTGTGGTTTTGCCTGGCTTCAATTAGAGACAAGCCTGAGGCACAAGAAGTTCAGATCCTGATCTGGATCCAGACCCACCCAAAGCTGAGGGACATTTAGACTAAGGCACTTGGTTCTTGTACATCTCCGATTCCAGCATGAAAACCAGGTGGGACTGACTTTCAGCAAACCCCTGCTCCTCCCCAGATTTTTACAGCTTTTCCAACTTGACACAGCAGCAGGAGGTTCCCTATGACTTCTGATGGGATCTGAAACCTGTAAGACACTGAGTCCTTGCAAACCAAAACCATGGCATCTTCCCAGCTCTCACAATTAAGCTTTAAGCCATAAGGAAAAAAAGAAAACCCAAATTAACAGCCACATTGACAGTTTTATAGACCCCTGAGGGCTCTGCCTACATCCAAAGAAGAGAGTGGGGCTTTTTTAAATTAAAGTGAATTAGCAATCAAGTTCCTAAGAAGGAATCATTTAATAAATTAAGCAGCAGAATTCAAAACAATTTCAAAAGTAATCCTTTGGCCATAAATCATTCTTTGTACAGTGGAAAAATGGAACATTGTCATTCTAATGTTTGTCTTAATTGGGATTAAGTTGTTTTCCTCTTTTAAAGTAATTGTTTATTACATTTGTGAGCATCATGTTGCAGTAAACTAACGTTGCCATCAGCTTCCTTAGGAGCGAGATAAACTCCTAGTTATTTTCTGATAAATCCAAGGGCTTATTCGGTTAACTTTTGCAACAAGAATCAGGGAGAAAGAATTGGACGTAAATTTGATACTGCTGAGCCACTGAAGGAACCAAGATTCTCACCCTCCTCCTCAGCCTCTGAGTCCACCAAGACACTAAACGAACTTTTGGCTTTCTGAATTTTGCACCCCACGTGCAGCACGGTTTCAGGAGCCTGTTCCCATGACGCGGGGCGAGTGCTCAGCTCACTTTCATTACCAGAGCTCCGTCAGGACCAGGCTCTAGCGCAAAGTATTTTACAGGGCTTAAACTCACAGTTCAGCAGTACAGATATTCTCACAAACAAAGTTAAAATCAGTCCTGCAAACTCTTGTGAGTGTTTATATCAAACTCAATGCAGCTACCATTAAAAGTGACGACTTGCAGGCTCCTAAAATGCCATTCCCTGTAATATGATTTCCTATGGTAACACACAATTCATTGGAAGGCCTTTGCACCTATTTAGGAACAGACAGACTTTCAAACTGGCTTCAGTGGAGCCATGACAGATTATACCAGCAAAGGTTCGGCTGCTCTGTCATTTGGGTATGTTTCTAATTCACGTCATTTCATGCTTTCAGACCATGGGTGCAGCTTGGTGAAGGAAGGGAGTATTCGCCCTTCTCCTCGTTTCACATTTCTCCTTCCACTTTCTCCCCCCGCCTCCTGCGTTCTGTGCTAGCAGAAAAACAAAATCTTGTTGGAAGTCTTTCGTGAAAAAAATGGAAAGAGAGGGAATAATCTGCCTCTAGAGGGGGAGGCGTGTGGTCGTGGCACTCGTTCAGGATGCTTTGGAGCGGAGACCAACTGTGCACGGGACAGTCTCTGAGACCAGAGAAGGGCACACCACCACCCCCAAAGCCCCGAGCGTCTGACCTTGGCTCTGCCACGCTCCAAGCAAGCGTCCTAATGCGCAACAGAGGGTAGTTACACAGATGAAGGGGAGGAACTCAGAGAGGGCCCGGAGATGTCTGGTTACCGATCTTCCCTCAGGGCCAGGGAAACACGTCCCTTCCTCGAGGCAGGGAGCTGCCCTGCTCACCACAGAGGGGAAGGCACGTTCTCCCCCTACTTCCAACCAGGAATTCCAGCTGAAGTCAGGAGACTTCTCCTAGCAAATACGATGTGCTCCCAATAAAAGTCTGTTTTGTCCAACTGTCAGGGCCTGACAGTTAAGTTTGTTTTGTTTAAAAAAAAAAATTAAATTGAAGCTTGCCTGTCATGGCTCAAGATTTTTTCTTATGACTTTCCTCATATACTTTACCAACACAAAATTCAGAAAGATTTACCAAAAGATTTAATTAAGAGGCTGGAACTATTCCGGTATAACTGCACTGAAAAAGCGGCACACACATTACTGTTTTCGTGAGCACACCAACATTTTCCATTATGCTAACTGATGTCTCTGGAGTTTAGGACTTTCCAGGGCACAATGGACTAAATGCACAATTCAGAGCTACAATATTCACACTACGCAAGTAGAAATCTAACATAATCTCTTTTCTGTCACTTCTTGTCACATTGGTTCTCAGCAATACCCCATTATCATTGCACATTATATTTTAATCGCCATTCAATGCAAACATAATCGGCTTTAGTGAACACTCATATTTATTATTCTTACAACTATGCTCTTCTCTTCTCCCAAAGCATAACCAAAGTTGCACCGTTCAAACCAATCTCTTTAGAAAGTCAGGCAAAGTGCCTCCTAAAGGCACCAGAACAACAGTATTTAAAAAAAACTATATTCCTTTTTTTTTTTTTTTTTTGCTTGTTTCAATGGGGAGCATCTTAGCGTGGAACTAAAATAAGTCAACACCACGAAGCACAAAAGATTGCAAGGATTTTCTGCAGCATGGGCTCGTCAAAGCAAGTAGGCAGCCTTTGTGTGCTCCGGCACAGCGGGAGCACTCCTCCAGGTCTGAGTGGCGGAGCGCCCCGGCCGCGGCTGCCCCGGGCGCCGGGGTTCCCACACCCAAGGCGGTGGGAAGAGGAGAAAGCAGAGCCGCAGAAATAGCGTTGTAAATGGGATGAACTGGTCAACACACTTCTTAGGAAATGCTAGGCTTCCAGGAAGAATCACGTGGAAAGATTTACAATACCTCCACATCAAAGGGTTTGACGTTGGCTATACGGGTTCTTTCAAAAGAAAGCCATGTCCGTCCCCTATAGCATCAGCTCTACTGACTCAGGAAAGAGGGCAGAGACATTGCTGAGAATCCTGTATGTCCATACAAAAGCATGTTTTAGCTCCTGATTTAAAAAGAAAACAAACAAACAAAAAATAATTTAAATTCAATCTTCTTTTTCCTTTTCTCCATTAAGGATGCCTCAATTTAAGTCTCAATCTTGCAAAGTGTTCTGATAAACTGTCAGGTTTCCCCAGTTAAAACTTCATATTTCTGTCTTCCCTTAACACCTTGCACCAAAGCAGCTTTAAGGGTAACGCCTGTGTTAGGAGCATGAATGGGTGACCCTCCGGTACACACTGACCCAAAGATAAACTTTGACCTGGTGTTTGCTAATAACACTTCTTCTTAAGATGCCTTGTTTCTTTTATGAACTACTGCTTGACTCTAGGATCTAGAAGCTGACATGCATTAATATACATCTCTGGGTGCCCTTTGACTTGGCCATCAAGACCCTTTGACCCCAGACTTGATTCCTAAACCCTGTCAATTGTTTGCAAGTGGAAAAAACTTATTTTCTAGTAATAATTAATTTTGGTCATGTTTTATTAAGCATTTCTCCTCTCTTTTTAACTTGTTCTCATTTGAATTTGGATATAACAGATGCTTATTTATTTCATTTAGTGGTTTTCCAGAGTACAAAAAAAATACCTAAAGATACTCCTTTAGAGTTTAATCCTTTGTCTTCAAGCTTTGTAAAACTCCCAGCAATACTCAAGTGCCTTGACATTTCAAAAAAAGCACCCCATGAACAATAACGTATTCCAAAAAGCCTCCTTTTGTGCACCGCTCTTCAGATTTATCTGTCTATTTCTGCAACTTCACAATTTTTTCCAGAGAAGTTTACAGCACGCTTCAGACGTGATCCCACAGCCATAAAAGCCGGTGGCAAATCCCACGTCAGCAGGATCCGGCCCCTCAGCTGAGGCACTCGGTGCCAGTTTCTAGCCAATGCCAGACATTCAGACTTATTTCTTGAAAGGAGAAATTTCTGTCTACGCAAAAAAGTATTTCTCTTTCGTTTAATTTTAAAATATATATACATGTATTCCTACACTCTGCACCCTCTGTTTTAGCGGCCATATACACACACCGTGTATTCAAGGAGAGGACAAGGAGCCCACCGCCAGCCCATCCCCGCCGGCCAAGGCACGCTGCTGCTTCCTGGTACATTCTGAGATGGAAATTCCTAATTCCTGGAATCATGTTACATTATGGCAGGAATTGCTGCACTTCTGCCTGGTTTACATCAGGACTGAGAGATCGCACAAAGAGAACGAACGCTTTCCAGCGCTTAGATGATGTATCGAGTGTACGTCGCACACAGAGCATTATAGCAATCAGCGTCTGGTAAGGAACACCATCAAATAAAAGGCCTCATCTCAAGAATGAGCACTGGGACACAGCAAATGAGGGGTTTTAGCAAAATGAAGCGGCTAGCCTTTATTTTCCTTCATAAAATGCAGTACAGCCTCACCAATTACGATGTTATGTTCTTATAGCTGCTCTGTTTTATTGCTAAGCAAAAATATTTCCTAAAAGCTCCAAGAAAATGCAGTTAAAAATTAAGTTTTGCATTTAAAAAAAAAAAACACAACGAATCCACACACCACCAACCAACAGCCACTGAAGAAATCTAAGGGCAGGGACACATCAGGCAGTTGCACCAAGGAGGAGAAGCAGAAGCTAGTGCAGAAGGCTACACGCTCGGGTTCCACTTCTTGCTGCAGCGGGTGAACGTGACTCCGATTTGGGGTGGTGGTAAAAGCCAGAGGAGAAATTTTATGCTTCCAAGCATCCCACTGCTGTCCTGAGGGGCACGTCCAAAGCGCTTGCACCCCAAGCGCTCGTCCCCATGCTGACAAGCGGGAGCGTTCCCTTCCCCGCTGCCTGCCAGGGACCAGCCCAGGGCAGCCCCCAGCCTCCAGGCACGCTTGCCCCGTGGCCACTGGGGCCTCAGGCACACACACGGCATCTAGGAAACCCTACCAGACAGCCAGCAGCAATCATGGCTTGGGGCTTTTTTAATCTTTATGCATGCCTGAAAAATACCCGAAATTGTCTTTCCTGCTTTCAGAACAGAACATACTGCAACAACGTGGGTTTTGGATGAGACTTCTCAGGGTTATGGGCCTGATTGCTCCCGTGGAACAGGCAGTCAGGCAGATTTCTGTAAGACTAAACAATGAGTAGAGACAACTGCAGCAAAGAGAGAAGACCTGCTCCAAGCGAGGCCCTTGCAGGCAGCCCCCAACCTGCTGAAGTGCTCTGCGGCCAGGGCTCGCTTCGTTTGAAGCCGAAGCCCAAGGAAGAAGCAAAGCTCCCTGACGCTCACGGGACTGGGGTGCTGGGGCTGGTATCCAGACTCTCCAGGTTTCCCCAGGACAGGGTATTCAAACACCAAGTTGTTTCTTCTGTGTTCAAGCAACAGATAATGCACACCACAGGGTTTTACAGTAATGCTTCCCAGCTCAGCTGACTCCATCCAGCCACCCTTTCTTTGAGCCATTCACAACATGAAGACTACTGCTTCCTTTTTCAGTCCTACGCTCCAAATTTTAAATCAGCAGAGCCTATTGAACTGGTGTGCTACCCACCACCACAGGGAACACCCCTCCGGGATACGCACTAACCTTCCTTGCTTCGGGCAAATACAGCTACTCCCGGGAAGTTAGAACCGAGCACTTTCCGTTTGCAACGGAAAAAAGAAGTTTAGACAATGCTCAGCAACAGCTGAGAATCAAAGGAGAGCGACAATGAAACCAGACCAGCTAGGGAACCACACCATATAGGACCTCCACTGCTATACATCCTAGCCCACGTCCAGCTGGAGGCATGGGGCAAGGCAGCTTGCACCAGCTAAGGCTTCATGCCTTTTCTAGAAACCCTCTATTTTCAGCTGGTGTAATGACACTGATAAATCTTGATACATTCAGACGGATCCTTATAAAAGCCTTGCCCTCATCAGGTTTTAACATTAATAAAGTTCTCCTGTAAGGCGTCTCGTCCAAACTCTTAAAACCAAACAAAATCAATCAGTGGATTTAACACCAATGACTATAGATAAAACCCTACAGACACCAGGAGGGACCCACACTAAATAAGAAAGAGGTCATTGGTTCTGTACAGTTATTCCAGCTGGAATTCTTAGACAGTGAAGTCTAAGTGCCATTTTTTTCTATTAATATGTAGCTTTGAAACTATGCTATGCCTGACGTATACAGGAATTCCTCTTCTTTTCTTCTGCTTTAAAAAAAAAAATACAGTGGCCACTATAAAAGAAAAGTTTGTATTTCTTCTTGTATGATGGCAGAACCCTTCATACAAGCACAACCACACTGAATACTCTTTTTAGATTATTTGTTAGACCGAAGTTCAAAGGAGGGTGCAATGTAGCCAGAAAAAAAATCCCTCTGGTTAAAATTTAGCATGCAAGATCTCAACAAAAGTGATTTTTGACGGTGCCAATGCTTTTGTTTTCTCAACAACAGCGACAAAAAATTATTTCTTCCTTCTACCCCACAGCAAACCATTACCAGCTGTTGATGGAGTATTTTTTTAACATGCGTTAAGTTATATTGTATGTTGCCCATTTCATGTGTGTAGAGCATTTTTTGCTACAAATTCTTTACCATGTTATACCAATAAATCCGAGAGTACCACCCAATCCTGTAATACAGCTTAGGGCTGATTAACACAAGTGGGATTCCACCGAACAGGGTCGCGCTGGAGACTAAAGTTACTTTTACACAAAGGTGGTCGCAGCATCACGCTCAAAGCAACGCAAAGCCTTTCGGCAGATTTTGCCCATACAAAACAACAGCCACTCTCAAACTAAAATCCATTCAGCATTTAAAAAAAAAAAAAAGATAGAAATAGTTAAGCAATGTTGTAAAACTTCGTGTATTTCAAGATGGTTCTCACCACACACTTTTGCCCATGTGTCTGTCATTACACAGTTCTCTGCATCAGCTGCATCAAGACTAGAGCACTTTTGTCACATTGCAAATTCATTATTATCTCCTTGTTTCGATAACGGTGACAATTTAGTGCAATGATGGAGATAAACTCAGAAATCTTTTCGTACGCCAGGACCTTAAAACATGCCTGTTTATGGGCACATCCATTTGTGCAAATAAAATCGTGTATTTGTTTTGCATGTGTAAATTCAGGCCAGTGGAAAATTAAGCCCCATGGGTATAATTTAACCAACAATACAAAGAAAATTGTGAGGCAAATGCGAAACTTTGTCCTTAATTTACCCTGTTAGGGCAAAATAAGGCAGGACTCTCATACCATGTGTGCTGCAACGCTTAGGTACAACAGCGTATGTTAAGAAAGAAGAGTTGCAGCCTCGGCTCTTAATCTCATTGTTTATTGTGGTTTAAAGCCTGACCCTTAACATTATATGTGGTTTAAAACTATATTTGGAGGAAAGAGAGCGAAAACGACTCTCCTAGGTTCGTAAATGTGTTTGTCTTTAAGGTTTGTTCCAGAGGAAACCATGCGTGCCGTAGCTTGCTCCATATGCAAACCCTTACACGACTTTTAAACATGCTAATGCTCGCATTCCGCATCTCAGGTTAATCGCGAAGGGTTTTTTGTTGGTTTTCTACTAGCAGCTTGCCTACAAGCCAGCAACCCACCACTCTTTATGTATATATGTTGAATAATTATGAAGCAGCGAGTATTTATCACCTTTTCTGAGCAGTAAGCAGAAAGAAATACAATACTATTACTTCCAGCTACTGGCTTTCCCAAGATAATTAGATAACACAGTGGACTGAAGCCTTGGTTAGCCCAATGCTGTTCAAGTTAAGTGATTGACATGCCTCTGTCTGGCTGCTCTATTAACTGTTTCATTTTGTTGCTATTTGCAGTTTGCTTGGCTAATACTTCGAACAAATACAGACTGTTTCTTTAGCCCCTTTTTTCTCTTTGACCTTCTCCTGCCCATTTTCTTTGAGTCACTTCAAACTGCCTTGAAAAGGGCTGTTGAATGCGCACAGTCCATCAGAGTCCCAGGTTCATCCCATTCCTCGCCCTGAATGCTTTACTTCAAAGATGGGCCGCATTCTTTAATTGCCCTTTGAATTAATATCAAAGGGTCACAATGCGAGTGCCAAAAGAGAAAGAGGCTTTAATGAAGCAAAGAGCTGCCATTCATTTGCAGATAAGCACGTTTTTATGCCCGACTGGTCACCACGGCTAAATGCTTCGTGCAGAGGAGGCAGGGCCGGGCGCTGAGACCGTCTTGAAGCGGTGATTAGTTCAAACAAACAAGAGTAAACAAATAAAAAACAACACAAACATCCCGACAACAGAAAATAAGTTATTATGGCTGAATGTGTTAAAAAAAAAAACCCCAACATCCTATTGTGTTAGTAAGGCCCTTAACCCTTCGCAAAATGCTGGGGTTCAGCCTTGCAGAGCGGCAGCTCAGCCTCTGCTCCAGCCCCCTCGTTTCCCTTACCTTCCACAAAAAACCCCACATTTTGAGGGTTAAACTTTCACCCTTAGTCCTAGCCCAAAGACACAAATTGTTTTAATACAGTCGCTTCCAGAGGTATTTAAAAAACAGACCCTGCAATAAGAAATAAAGAAAAGGAATCGGCAAGTCGACTTTGCCCGTTTTTTTCTGAGGCAGAGCACGTTCAGCGGTTTGCATTTTAGTGCCCGTGTAATAACAAACTCTATACCTAAATTATTTACTCATTTACATTTTACTAATGCATTCAGTACTGTGTTAAAACGTGTGAGTGTTCATCTTTAATTGCCTAAAGGTCTCCGATATTTTGTTTTAAATTTCAATACTTGGGGATTTTATTTGGTTGACTGGCTGATTTTGCTTATTTGAAACCTATGAAGCTGCACTAAGAAAACTTACTCAGCTTCTTAATCCTACCTATGGAGTCTTCTATTTTTGCTTTAAAATGCCAAGAATATAAAATTAAAATGAGAAGCTCTAACGTATATTGTAATGCAATTACAGCCACAATGCAACTATACCGAAACAAGAAGTTCACAGGTGTCCTTTTTATAAATTCTGACTTATTATTTATAGACTCAGAGTTCTCTTTGCACAGAAATAAGTTACTTAACAAATACAAGGTTGTTTTATTCAAGTAGAGTTATCCCCCCATGAAAGAGGATTAGCTATACTCATAACGGTATAAAAGTGCCTTATAAGTGCATTCACGTCAGGGATTGTGCTGGTATCTCCCATAACGAAGAAGGTTGTAGGGGTACAAACAGCCCAGAGACACACAGACCACATTTTTAGCCCTGCCTCTTCAAAAAGAGGCATTAATATTACATACACTTAAGCCTAACCCTGTGTGCAACCTGTGACAAGACTGTCCCTTACTGATGCTTCCTGTGATTTTTTTTTTTTTAACCCCTCTGCTACTACCCTACTCCTGCCTTGCTCAGCAAGAACGCTCATCACCCCGTTCCTGGCTCTGAATCTTTATTACTCGCCAAAATGTGAAGAATTTTGACCTTAAACATCCAGCTGGAAACTTGGCACTGACAAACACTGGAAAAGCATCTTGCATTTGCGAAGCAGAGGGAAGCAGCACAGTAATGAAACACATGCGAGAGGAAAGGTGTCAGCTGCAGAAGAGACAGAAGTGGCTGGGAAGTTCTGGTGCCAACACTAGCACAGCCAAACTGCATCTTTTTCAGAATATAGAGCTGTATGTCAAGCAGCTGGCTAACCGCTCAATTGTACCGCCTTAAGGTAACCGTACTACTGAAACTTCAATTTTGGTGGTTTTTTTTTTTTAGCTAGCCTGATATGCGAGCCTACTTTAACACTAGTCAAGACTCTAGAAACTCGGGATTAACTCTGGTATTTATTTCAGCAAATGTCAAACACCACCAAGGTTGTACTGTTCTACTCTGTTTCGGAAGAGTTTTATTTTCTAACACATTTCTCCAAAAATATCAGCTAATTTATTTTCCCCTGTATTTTCTGTATTTCAGACGATTAATTTCAGTCTCCTTCAAATGTTTGCAGACAGTTCTGTACATTAGGCTAGATTATACTATTACCTGGTAATGAAAGACACACTGCCCCGTTTGGATTCCTCTTACCGTACAGGAGCCAAGACCCTACATTTTGACCCACACACTAATTGCCAGGATTATTACATTATTGGAATAGTCACTGAAAATGTGGACTGTCCTCTCCTGACTAGCAGTACAATGGTGTTCACAGTTTGTACAGGTCAGCTTTGATACAAATCATTCTTACTCATTAGCACACAGTCTGGAAATACAGCAAAGTGTCACAGTTTTAATCCCTGACTATGTTGTATAAATGGCACGTACAAAGCTAGATCAGAGCTACGAAACAGATCTCCAACAAGGATAGCTAGGCATTTGAAACATGCTAAGAATCAACCTAATAAAATAAAACAAACAGCTTAGACAATTTCTGTCTTCTAGATTTAGGTAACATTGCTTTACCCTTATATATTAAAAAGACCCAAAACATTAAAGCAGAAAAAAATGGATTTCCCTATTGAATTAACTCCTTATTTTGTCTATTCTGTCGCAATGGCTTCTATCAGTACATAAAACATATTTATTGTTACGGTAATAACTGTTCTAGAATAGCCTAATTGATGGGCAAACCAGAAAAACATTAGTCAAGCCCTCTTACATACTCACTACCATAAAAACAGTTAAACTGCTATATTTCATGAACCACAGGAACTCTTTATTATTGTGATTACCATTACTAAATTATCAAGACCCACCATAAAATTTAAAACATAAGCAAACGGATTTCTTAATGTTTGCATTACATAAAGTCCTTACTGCTATCAAGCAAAATGCTGCCATTCATAGATAGCAGCCACTTCACACCTGACCGGGGCACGAACGTAACCACCACGACTTCCCTGGAATTAGTTAGCTGTCCATCCAGTGCTGCCTGGGACACGCGCTCCTGGACGATATTTTCCTGGAAGTTTTGTGACAAATAACACGAGACCGTTTTCTGATAACTGGATTGAACTATTCTCTACTTTTTGTCATGTTTTCAATGTTATTTCTGCTTTTGGCTGTCACCTAAATAGTTTAACCATCAGGCTTCAAACTCTGATTATCCAGCTTTCTCTATTTTCTGCAGCTTCCGTGGTAAATGCTATACAAAGTAATAAAATACTGACAACGGTTTTACGTAATTATTATTGTCACTACACAAAACAAGGAGAAATAAAATATATATAATGAAAAAAATTAACCAAAAATACTATAGAGCTTAATAGTCACCACCTAATCTTATGTTCAGGAATCTGAAAGTACCCAACTAAAACTTGGAAGAACAGCCTTCCCATACCACCTAGGCACTAAGTGCAGAAATAGAGACCCAACCCTGACACAACCTGCTCTTTGCTACCCAGAGTGACCTCCTGGCCATCAGTAACTAACTGAAACCCTGACGTTAAACCTGTACCAACGCACTCCCTGTGCCATACTTGACTTAAAGCAGAGCTCCCAACCCAAATACTATCCCTGTTCAGCCAACTTAAAAGTTCGCGGGGACATCATGTCCACGAGAGCACCGTTCGCAGGGTTCAGGCAGAGCCTAAAGCAGGTGGAAACTTCCTCATTCAGCTCCCACCCAACCCCTACCTGCTGCTGGGACATTTTATCAAAATCTTTAGGTCTTGGAGCATAGGACGTTTCTGGGACAGAAGTTCAATGAAACTGGAGCTAAGTTCAACAGACAAATTGGCACCTGATTCCTTAAAAAAAACCTTAAAAGAACATTGAAGCTGAAAAGCAAATCCATCTTAAAAAAAACAAAAATTCAAAGTCAAGGCTGAATTTCTAAAAAAAAAATGCAATCTGTGGGAAAGCACCTAGATAAGGTTAACTGTGCTGTCTGCATTCAAGCTCCCCCTCCCAAGTCCTCTACCTCTAACCAAAACAGAGTCCCTGGAAGTGCCAAAAGGCTTTAGACACATTTACCAAAATTTTCTGTATTGAATTTTTATTTTATAAAGTTCAGCCTTTCTACTTAATTTCCAGACATTCCAAAGTTGTCAAGAAGAAGATTTATGTTTGGGTTTGTTTCTTGCTTTGTGTTTGGTTTTTTTTTTGTTGTTGGTTGTGTGTTTTTTTTTTTAAATCCTCTTTTTTCCCCCCTACAAGTTTCATGGTACATCTGCTTAACCTTAAGTCCAAATTAACAAAAGGGTTTGAGGGTTTTTGGTCTGGAAACGTTCAGTGACAAACTTATCAAAAAACAAACACTTCAGACAGTTACAGAATGGGGGCTTCTAGTTTTCACACGTACAATACAACCATCTTCAAGGAAAATTAGAAGCCATGCAAGAGAATGAAAATGTGACCATATGTTAATTCTTTAATCTTAAAAGACCATTGCTGTGACCCCAAAGCACATGCTCTGATGTAATCTACCCTACGTGCTCAGCCCAGAGGGCCCAATTCTACTCCCATTAAGCCAGCAAGAAGCTCACGTTGACTTCGGTAGAAGCAGGCTGCCCCACAGCAGCTCCCAGACCAGGACGGCAGCGTTTACTCGGTCTTGATCAAACCACCGATCCTGAATCGCAGAAGATATTTTGTTTGTCAGTGATGAAACAAAACATCACCCTCCTTTCAAGAGTTAGAGGAAAGGCAGGAGGGACTCACCTGAATTGATGTTCTGCACTTACTACCACAGAGCCCCACAAAGCATTTTACATGGGCCCCATTCCCCCTCGCTTTACTCCCCAGTAGATCCCAAAACCTTGAGGCCGCTTTTTCTGATCTACCCTGAAGAACGGGCAGTGACTGCTGTGCAAGCTTACGGGATTTAAAGAGGAAAATAAACAGGATCCGAACAAAATTTCCAAACAGCTATCCTGATGAAGGTCTCAATAGAAAACATTTGTTATGAAGTAATAATAATTTGCATAATTTCAGGGAATACTTTGTTTTCGAAGTAATTCTCTTTTTCACCTGCTTAGGACTTGACCATGTATGGCTTTAGTTAAGTTTTGTTGATGGCAGCTCATGTTTAACCAACTGTTTTTAATTTACAAATTAAACTTGTCAGAAGTAGAAATCCTTCCCTTGGAACCCTTCCAATATGTCAAGAATTAATTCTAATGAAAACGGCATTGCCTAAATGCAGGATGGCCAGTTACTTACTTTATTTACACAAAGTCCTTCTCAGTTTCTTTGATAAAAGCAGCTAAATCTTTTTCCTCTTTCATGTTTTGTCAGCACTTGATTCCTTTTGTCCCCTGGCTATTTGCCTAGCTGTGGACAATAAGGCAGGAAGAATAGAAGCAGATTGTTGGAATGGCCCTCAATAAACCTAATTATGACATGTTGACTGCACTCACCATGACATATTCAGGAGATCCAGGCTTATTCAATTACCCTTGCCAGGTTTCTCTTTCAGACCTAAAGTTATCCTTTGACTGTTTGTATTTCTGAACAGTATTCATGTTCATTGTGAAAGAAAATCCCCTGGACTTTGAGGGGTTTCTAAGTTGATGCTGTTATTGTAGCTAATTTTTATTAACTGAATGATAACATGATAAAGAAATAGACTTTTGTTATGTAATAAGAACAAATCAGTGTGTGCTTAAAGTTACACCTTCCTTTCCTTCCCCCCACCCCCCCGCAGAAGACTGACAGCACCCACAACTTGAGTGAACAAACAAAACCGTTTTCTCAACCTGTATTTAAGTTTCGGTGACGCTGAATATAACCTCACTGAAAACTTTTGGCAGCCCCAGAAATCCTCCCAAAGCAAAAACTGTCCCGTTCCTCTCCCCACAAACCTCTTAATCCCCGACATCCAACAGCAGCTGAGGTGCTCAGCGCTGTCAGCACCAAAGACCATCTTTCCCCCGGACCCTTATGTCAAGGCTATTTCTTCATCTGTTTGAAGCCGCGTAGACAAAATTTTTAATTAGAAGTCAGGCTCTACGTCGGGGGAGCAGTTCACTCATGGAAAGACTGTGCAGGGACCGTGCCAACAGTTTGCGCAAAGACACTTTAGAGAAGTTGTGTGTCAAGTGGACAAAAGAATGAAAAAATGAAGGAAGGCTAAAAGGAGAGAGAGAAAGAAGCAGCCCCTGATCAAATTCAGCTTATACGTCAAGCAGTTCCAAAAGAATTAATATTCATGTCTCTATAACTGAGCAGTGGTTTGAAATAATTAACCGCTTTGCTGCGAGGCTGCCTGCCGTTCCTCTGAACGGCTCCTATGATTTTAGATTTAACAGAAAGTCTGCAAACAAACTGAAAAAGCTTTAAAGATACTGCATATATCACTTGCCTTTTTAAGCTAAGTGACAGACTAAATTCACTCGTTACTAATACTTCATGGGTGAGGAAAATACACTGCTCCAGTAAAAACGAGTACTTTTACTGTAACAACTTCTCTTGATTTTAGGGACTGACCCAGTCAGTGAAGTCAGAGCTAACACTGCAAGTCCTTCCTACCGGCTTCGGTGCTTGCTATCGCCGCACGCTGCTGTGCACAGAAACGGCGCAAGAAACAACCACCGCAAAAATTGCTGCTTTACTTCGTCCTACAAGAGACTGCCAACTCCTCCACATCCCACGGACCAACCGGTCTGTGTGAACCAGAGTCTGAAAAAAACAGAAAGTGAAAAAACTGCTTCTGACATTTTCTTCACAGTCAGTCCTCTAAAGGACACTTTTTGGAGTGAGAAATTCCGGTCCCCGGAGAAGCTGGGTATCTCGGCATTTGTTTTCCTTCTAAGGAAAACAAATTCCTTCCTTCCTTCCTAAGAAAAGAAATCTGAATATGCCTCAATAGCAGAAAACTGTTAGGGAAATTTTTTAATGCATTAACTTTGTCTCAAAAGCAACAACAACAACAAAATTATCAGTCCTTTAATCTTCATTTTCAAAGGCTAAAAGTTGAAAAATTTCTTTCAATTTCTTTCAAATTTCAAATTTAAAATTTCTTGTTAGAAACAAGATTTTAAAATTAACAAATAAAAATATTTAGTTCCGCTAAATGTTGAAATGACCAATTTTATGTAGCCTAAATTCTTCCTTGCTTTTGTTTTCTCCAGAAGCAAACATTGCCGTAATTGCCGTGATTTGATGGAGTTTCACACTCAATAGACTCATATCTTTCCAGCAGAAAACAGTCCTGAGATCTCCTGACCAGCACAATCTCCAAATGTTATTTAGAAAGACAATATCACAAAGTATTTCAAAGGACATTAACAGCGCTCACATGGAGTGGTGCCAGAGGAGTGTCTTAGAGGATATAGCCTAGTTTACTAAATTATCCGTCACACAGAGCATATGCATAGAACTGGGTTTTGTTTGAAACTTGGGGTTTGGGGTGGGCCGTTTGTTGTTTTGGGTCGGGTTTTTTTGTTTGCTGGGGATTTGGGTGGGGTTTTTTTGTTTTAATTGGGAGACTAATATGTGTTGACAGCACGTCCTCCAAGCAGCAAAAGAAATTTTTTCCTAAAATATGCGTAAGATCCTGCATTTGCATCCTTTAACTAATAAAAGCAGGTACAGCTTTGCTTAAATAGTTACAAACACATCTATTATAATAAGCACAGGATTTTCTCCTGGCTACACAAGCAACATGCCTGTTCGGTCTCAGCTCTGCCCCAACATCTCCACGTCTACTTGCTGCGTACGTCTGTGTGCTTGTGCACGTAAAATATGACACACATCCAACAAGCAGAAGTTACAGAGCATCATTCCTTAAGATCTGCAAGAATTCTTAATACATTCAGGGGACTAATATCAGAGCAACACATAATAAGGACTAAAGTATCATTTACCACTTTATTACAGAAGCTGTATTAAAAACCAGAAATCACACAGAATCACTCAAAAACATGGCATTATTCCTGCCATAACTTCTTTTATATAATTAAATAAAGATCCTCTATAAATGTCCGCTAATATCCCCAAAGGAAAATCAGAAAAATAACTAAACCTTGTAACACAGATAATCCTGTACCTGGCAGTACACCCTACATGCCCTTGCTCAGGAAAAAGTCCTCAGTTGTTCAAGCTGTACAGAATTATCCATAAAGCCAGATTCAGATCTCTGTTTCACCACTGGAAATGAAGGGACTTCGACAAAGGAACCACTCTGATTTGATGCCAACAGGCATCAAATTTGATGCCAGGACCAGAATCTGGTTTTAAAACATATTCTGTGTTACGGCACTAATTCCTGCCAGTTCATTGGAACATCTGTGTGGAAGTACAAATTTGTAATGCCTCAGTCCATTACTTCTTGTTTCAGAAGAGTAATTAGATTAAGTCAGTATCTCAAATTATGCTGGCTTCCTCTTCGTAACCTATCAAAACATATAAAAGGAGACTAAAAATCATTCTCTTCCTAAAATTTGAATCAGTGATACACAGCGACTACAGAAACATACAGGAAAAAGGAAATGATGGTGACTGAATCTAAGGGTTCTGAACCTGCTGCTGGGCTCTTCCAGAGCTCTCTTCCCCGTACGATCAAGAACAGACAAATGCCCAAACACATCCTGAATACTTGTGTAACAGAAACTTGACGAATTTTCATGTTTTCATTCTATTTTGATACCTGCAAAGACTCATTCTGCCAGTGCCTGTGGCTTGCTGCGTGAGTGATGAACGTCTGGTGAAAAGTGGCAGCAAAATAAGAATCCCTCCTGGTCCTAAACTTTCCCCTATCTCAATCTCTGGCAAATTGACAGTGGTTTAAATCAGAAGGAATAGGGTACAAATAATACCCTGAATTTAGCTAGTACTTTTCCACTAGGGAAGTCAAAGGACATTTTATTTATTATTTTATAAAAATAAATACGTACTTTGGAGAGGAGAATACAGAGACATGCTCATGTTCAAAAATGTTATATTCAAATTGCAAGAGTCTGAAAATGTTCCATGCAAGTGGGAACAAAGTTATCTCATTGCCCAGATGTTTTAAGCTCTGTACAATTGATGCAAAACGAGGACTATTATCCAATTCCCACTAACGGTCCAAGGCTGTCAGCCCACAACAGAACCAGAATCCAAAATGCTTCTCTGTACTTTTAAAAACATAAAATCCCACTGACAACGCTCTACCAAATCCAAGCTTGCTGTCCCATTTTTAGCTTTAATTCCTATTTATTCTTTCACCTTTATTCCCAAAATGGAAGATTAAATTAATTGTAACTGATGGTTCACAGACTTGATTTTCAGAGGGTTAGATGGCATTGCGTTACGCCAACAGAAAAGGCACTAACAGGCTGCAGTATTGCGCATTTGAAATTTCTTGTAAAACAGCTTCCATTCAGATGACTGTTTTCCACAACTGCGTGTACCTTTGTTCTGTGCTCCCTGATGAATACAAACACGCCTTTGCTTTGCTGACTGAAACTCTCAGCAATAAAGCTGAACTCACCTGAAATCATCAATGCAGCGGTCACCCATCTTTTTTCCACTTACCGAAGTTTTTCCTTAGAAGTTTTCTGCCATAGATGTGCGCACCCTTGTACAGCAAACTTAACCAATCAACACTAAGCTGGTTTTTCTCAGTTACCTTCCACTGACGGCTTCCAAGCAGCCCATAGACCCTGTCTAGGCAAATCGTGTAATGCACTCCTAGCAAACATCACCGCAACTGCTGCTGTTGCGGGCAAATCGATTCTTTTCAACCTAACCCTCACTGAAACCGCATTTCCTTCAAACGGCCTGACCGAAGCCAAGGATGCCCAAGCACGTACAACAGGCTCCAGCCAAAAGACAGAGCATGCCAACAGAGATCTTCCACGTCATCCCAAAGTCTTTTTTCCATTCTTGAAGCCATCAACTCAAACACAGTTACTGAAACAAGTTATTGCCAGCTTATTCATAATTACTGGTTCTTCTTCCCCGCCGAATGCATAGCTAACTGAATGAGGGCTGTCACGGAAAGGGACTCAAATTCTAAGTCTGGCACAGCTAGATAATCAGGGTAGGAACACAGAGCAAGCACACAAACAACCACCGCTCTCCTCTTACAGCGCTGAAGTCCAAATACAGGCTGGCACCAAACACGCTTTCAGAACAGCCTACCCAAGCCTTCTCTGATGCCGAGGTAAACTGCTACATGCTCCACGAGGAAGGCGACCCGGCGCTCTGCTCCCACAGCTTTGCCCGATGACGGGCTCCGTGGTGGCACAAGCCGCGCTCAGCGATGCTCACGCACCGCCCCTGGACGCGGGCCAGCAGAGGCGTCGCGCTCTTGCCTGTACAAGCATTTCTCCGGTAGCAGAGCTAAGACGCTGCAACATTTCTTCTGTTCCAAAAGGCGACCGCCTTCCCCTACCCGCTCCCCGGAGAGTGGGCAGCCGGCACCAGCAGCAGCGTCAGCGTAGTTTAGGCTTGTGGCATGGACATGGACAGCTCTGCGGTCTTGGGAAACCGGACCTGCTGCTTTCTCCATCAGGCGTCCTCCGGTTCCTCTGCCTTTAACAAAGGTTGATGTGGCACACACAGTCCACTGAAGTAGAGGTACTTTTTCTTTTTTTTTCCCCCATGCCTCCAGAACACAGCCTTGCAGGTAACACTAAAGCTGCTGCTTAAATCCATTATTGACCTAGGTAAGTGACTCTAGACTGCTGCATTTGACATCCTGTACATAAATTCCTAGGTTAAAAAAGCTTTCCAAATTCACAAAATGAAATGGCGATGTAAGGTCATGTTGAAGAGCTTTCTCTGGATGCTATGTAGAGTTTCTATTTCCTGTCACACAGGCATCCCCATTACCAACCCTGACACTTTGCATACATACTGACTGACATGAAGTTCAGTGGCTGTTTTAATGCACAGCAGTTACATCCTTGGACTACTTCTATTAAGACACTTTGGGGCTATTTTCCCACTTTAAAGGCAATTTAGTGTATGAATAATGAGCATTTTTTTGGAGGCAGAGGAATAGATAGTCTTCCCTAGGAAAACGGTTTAGAAAACAGCTTCCCCTTCCATCTGGCACAGTGCCTTCCCAGCAAGGCAGAAGTGGAATTTCCGAAACCTCTTTATGAATAAGCAATAAAAGACTCATAAGATGGGATAGTTTAGTAGCTTTCAAAACGGCACATCAGCTGGAGACAGACAGTTCAGGCTGGGTACCTCAGTTTGCACATGATCTATTGCCGCCTCTGCCACAGGAGGAGAGCGCCAGCTCCCACATAAACAGCTCTCCCCATCTTACCTCAAGAAAAACCTGTCAGGAAATAAAGAGCCTAGCAAGTTTTTACTTTGGCCTTTGAAGTTCTTCCTTGGCTGACTGATGCTCGCCCATACATAACTAGAAGAAAAGACTTCCATTGTGCCGCTCTTTACACCAAGCGCATTATTCTCTAGACAAAAGCTTTGGAGTCTAACTTTTAAACACACCTCTCTTTAGGGTGTACTGTTTCTAAGCCATAAAAATCTTTTTTGTTCATTAAAAAAAAAAGAGACAGCTTTTCCCCCTCAGGCAATCTACTCTGCTTGTTAGTTTTTTGTATTACTTTTTGCAAACGGATACCACAGACGCACAGCAGTTAGCAACAGAATGGCCAGTTCTCGTCCTCGGAAATACAGTATTTTTCCCCAACGTAGTCTCCAGTGGCTTATTCAGGCCAGCTTTGAACATGAAATACAACCATTGTAGGAACTCCCTGGTTCACGAGACCTGATGAATAATCGCTCTCCCTGAAAACATCTCCAACATCTGGCAACTTGCTGCTATTTGCAGGGTCTGTGCGCTGGGTCAGGGCAGGGATGCAGGAGCAGGGCAGGGGGTTAAGCAATGAACATGCTCAGCACCTGCTTGCTCTCTGCCTGATTCTAATCAGTATTCTCCTCTCATGCCCAGGAATGCTAGAATTCCCCAGTTTCCTCGGGGGGGGGGGGTTGGGGTGGGGGGGGGGGAAAACAACCAAAAAACATACACCAAAAAAACCAACAAACTTTTCCCCCCTCAAGGAAAGGAGGGGGGAAAAAAACAAACCACCACAAAAGATAAAAACCCCTTCTTAGTTTAGGGTCTGGCCAAATTTCATTAAAGACAATGTAAGTCTTGCCATTAAATTCAACAGGCTTTTTTGAAGTTTATGAGAAATCTCACATGCTTGACACTATTAATTAGAGGAATTAGTAGTGTTAAGAAAAAAAAACACAAAACAAACCCCACAATTTTACTGTTAAAAAAAAACGACTACAACAATGACATTTTCCTTGAAACTCTAGAAATCAGTAAAAACTATTTGTATCAGCAACTCTGGAAATCAAATCTTGCCTTACTGCAAGTTGTACTGCAGTTACACATCTAAAAGTTTAACTTTCCTTTTTTTAAGATCTGTTGACAAGTTCAAGCCAGTCTATCAACTAGAACTGGCTCCTCAGTTTTTTGGCTCATAGCTTTATGCCCAAGTCACTAGACTATTTCTCTCCGTCAGAAAAATGTTTATAAAAGAAAGTACAGATTTAATTTTTTAAAAAGTTTAAAAACAAACCAAAACAGTTCATCTGTAATCAGTCTAACACAAAATCCCACCACTGAGAAATGCATTCTAGTGCATAAAGATTTTAAAAGCTACTGTTTTTAACTATAAATACTAGCAATATACAACAAAAGAATGTTTACAACATGATTTTTGTCTCCTTTTTCTGCTCAGTTAATTTCTCTATTTTAACAAGTACATTAGTAAAAAAAAAAAAAATCCAATTTAAAAATAAATGAGAAGTTTTAAGCAGCTATCCAGAAGTTATGATACATCCTTAGCGAATGCAACAGCAACACCCAGTTCTGGAAGAGAAAACAGTCCGAGACCTGCGTGCCCAGTCACAACCACATAAATTTCAAGCACTGAATATTTGCTTAGAACCAAAGATTATTTGCATATATTATTGAACAGATTTTCCACACCACATATTTGAAAAAACTGCAGGCTATTCATGGGAAACCCAGCAAAAGCAACAAAAAGTTTGTATCATCAATTGCTGTACTCCAGTAAACGCGCTGCGGCTCACAGCCTCAACGTAAATTGAGGCAACACCTCTGAATTCACCAACTTAATCCCAAGCCATGCTAGTTATTGGTCTGCTTTTGCTGTAAACGATAGTAATAAAAGTAACAGAAACAAGAACGCTGAGTCTTGACCTAGTTGATCGGAACGCACTCACCTGCTGCTCTGAGCCAGGGGCTCAGCATTACTCTGCTCAGTTAAGAAGTGCTCCATGCCACGGGCCACCGGACCAGAGGGCAATTGCTGGCCCCTCTACAAGCAACCTAGTGTTCCCCAGCTCTGCAACTCCAAAGGCTGGAAGCCCAATGGCTCTTCCAAAGACAGGTTACAATCCCTTCTAGCCACAAAGCATTCACTCTAAAGCATCATTTCATCCGAATTTGCAGTTTCGACAGATGAGCTATGGCAGCTGAACCTATACAGCACTTTTTATTTCTGGATCCCAGATATTTGGAAATACTATTGAGGGAGAAAAATATCATTGGTCCCATTTCTAACAAAACAACCCAAAAAACCCAAAAAAAACTCCACCAACCAACCAACCAAACAACAAGCCCCACAAAGATACAAAGAGGAGACTTAGCCAACAGGAGCAGCTGACACACAGATCTCCTACACTCCAGCCCCTTCTCCACTGCGCACACTGCCAGCATACACAGCAACAGGAGGTAAAATATTAAAATTAAGGAGAGCACAGAAAGCAAGAAACAGCAGCTTCTTCCTGCTCCGGGGGATCACGACTACACAGAGGCCAAGACCACTAACTGGGGAGGGGGAGTGCCCAGTCCCACCTCAGCCACAGGCAAAGCAGAGTCACTCTGCAAAATGCAGAGCAAACCATACCAACTCAAACCAGTTCTCTTCCAAACCAAACCCAACTCTTCCAGCACTAATTTTGCTATGATCACTTTTTTCTTATTTGTACTTAGAGGTATCGCTTAGTTATAAGTGCATTAGTCACCAAGATCACTCCTGCCTACTCAAAAAGGGTATTAAAAAAAGCTCCCTCATCCCACCTCAAAGACACAGACTCTCACTGACCACAGCCCCATCAGAAGATTGTTAAAGCCTGTGGAAAGATGCCCTTCGGCAGCCCCTTTCCCGCAGCTGTGGGAACTTCAGCAGCAAACCAGCACCAGCTGTGCAAGTGGGGAAGCCATTTAGCCCAAATCCCTGGGACCCAAGACCTCAAAGAGCTGAGCATCACCAAGTGCAAAACACCGCCAATAAAGCACAACCACCACCACAACATCACCTACAAAACACAACAGTTCTGTGGAAGCTTTAAACCTCACGTTACCAAAAAAAAAAATTTTAACAGAACAGCACTTACAAGTCTCCCAGAAGAGAAGGGCAGCGGCAGAGCAAGGAGCTCCCCGGGGGTGGAAAAGGGTAGCACAGCTCCTGCCTGGGCGGGGAGCCAGCCCCGAGCCTGGAGGTACTGCGCCCAGCCCCACGGGGCCCTCCTCGCAAGGGCACCTCGGAGAAGCACAATACGTCTTTTAACGAAAGGATCCGGCCCTGCAAAAGGGGTCCGAGGCACCCCAAGGGCACGCCGCTCCTCAAACCCCGCGGGCTGAAACGGGATGAAGAAAACTAAGCGCATCCAAAGGAGTTCCCCTTTACCATCCCAGGAAACCCGTCATTCCACACGCCCTCCCGGTGCTACCCAAAAGTAAGTGCCAGGTGGCCTATGTCTTCAATAGGGTGACTTTTCTGCACGGTAACATCCAAGACTGGAAACAGATGAGTCCCTACTCCACTCCCTGATCACCTGGAGGATCCTTTTTTTCCCCCTTATAAGTCTTTTCCTCAGTGTTTTATTTTTTATTTATAACTACCATTAGCTGGATTCTGATACTGGATGTATTTAGTATTTTTTTAATACCTGCTCTAAATTTTTGTCTCTGATTTACTCATCCAGGGCTGACAAGTCTGTTCCTGATGTCAGATTAAGAAAAATATTTATGTCATCAATCATCACTCCATCTTTTCAACTGTGAACACAAGAGAAGTACAGTAACTTTGAATCCTGACTTGTTTTAAGTTCTTCCTTGGCCAAGTGACCTCTAAGAGTTTGGAGAAAAATCCTCTTCATGCCTGTCACAGCATAGGGTTTGACAACCATTCCAATTACAGCTCCTGATTTCTTTCCCAAAATTTCATTTGCTATGTTGATTAGGATCAAAGGTTGAGGGGAGGAATGCAGTTTAGGAGGACAGAGCACGCCTTCCCTTGCGATACCCTTCAGCCAGGGAGGAGCCAGAAATCAAACCGAGCAAGCAGCACTCTGCCTGCCGTCCTGCCGGGACTGATGGAGGAGATTGGTTACAGAGCTGCTCGCACCAAGGGACAGGGTTATTGTTTGCCCCTTTTCCCCTTTTTTTTTTTTTTTTTTTTGCTAAATCATGTGTTAGAAAATTTTTTAAGTGCAGTTCTCAAAAACATCTCTTTTTAATTTGCTCCGCTTGTAACATTTTGTTTTAACCACGCTACTTGCCGTGTCAGAGCTCTTAATTTATCAACAAAAATAGATGTTTAGTGTCGTAAATTCTTGCGAAGTCTGAGAACGCAAATGAGCTCCCTCAAATCTGAAACGTAATTAAACTTTCATAGCAGGGCCAAATTCAACCCTGAGTGACCTGCATAGCCCTCGATGTGAGCAGGCGATTGTTCAGCTGTAAATGACGGTACAATGTGGTCTCAAGAAACTTCTTAAACATAGAAGGAGAAGGAAATAATAAAAAGATAAACAAAATGTCTGCTATATGCAGCCATTTTGCATTTGCACCAGAAGAAGTGAGGATCCCGAGAGCCTGCAATACTTTCCACTTCTCGAGTCCCCGCTGGGCACCGGCTCAGCCCAGGCTGGCCCGCATCACTTGCGCCGGCGCCCACGACACACAGTTTATGCCAGCCTTGCTGCTGTTCAGAAGAGGGGGACAAGCAGTTAGTTTTAGGGGCTTTTCAAAAGGCAATACTGTATTTGCTGGAAAACAAATTGTGGGTGCTAAAGCAACAGGCGTCTGCATGATTTTCTGTACAGCTGCCAAATATTTGAGCATTTTTGCTTGATCCTGTTGATTTAAAAGGGAGCAGATCCCACCAACTGTGCTAAACCAGGGATGAACCCACAGGGCTTTTTCCTAGCTGCAGAATCTGTTGTACGATCTTCTAAATAAGATTCCTAAATGTTTTCTTCTATTATTTTCCTGTTCTGCAGATGCCGACAAAGAACATAGTTAAGCTATACACCATACCCGTAATCGCTCCCACAGGCAGCAAGAGAGGTGAGAGCGCACCATGCCTTTCTCTATACCACATATATTAAAAACTCAAAGAAAGGTGATCCCTTCTTACGTGTCAATACTGATGATCTAATTCAGTGTTTGCTCACATACCATCAGTCCAGCATCAGTCCACCAGCTGCGGTGGACTTAATCTCGATTTATACATCAGTAAATAGAATTTCTGAGAAATATTTTTTCTAATTTGGCCAAAATATAATTCACAGAATTTTATTGTGAAAATGGGAAAATAGTGTTATTTCACCTTCCATCTTCACATTTCTCCCCTTTATGAAAACAACTTATTTTGCTGTTCGTGAAACCCGTGGAAACCCGACCTCCAGCTACTTCTGTGTAGGCTTTTTCTCGCCACTCAGCCTAAGCAGAGGGGCTGGGTTGGTGTCAGAGTCCTCACTGAGACACTGACACACACACACACCCCCCACACCCCCCCCAACCCTTCAGCACTTCACACCAGATCAAACAACCAGCCCTTAGGTCAAAATGAAAAGGAAGTTCTGCCACACCATCTTCAGTAAAAAGCGATTTTCGGTGGAAGCTTTCCCTGCTACCCCATTAGCCTGGCTTCTATAAAACCCGTCTATATTCATCTCCACCTTTCTCTGAGCCAAAGACATAAAGATGGAAAGCAGTTTTAAGTCCAATTTGATTACACTGAGTATGTGGGTGCTACTGCCTCGCGGGGGGTACATGAATTATACACGGGTTACATTTTTAACAGAGAGGAGAGTAATTTTGCCAGGAGAACTGTAGTTGTTATCGCTTTTCTGGGCTGGTATATGGAACAGATCCTAAGTATATTGGCACAGTCCGTCCTACTCATTTAAACAAGGTGAATAAGGTTTGACAGGGACCGAATAAGCTGTCTGCTTGCAGCAATGTCAGCTGCAGACAGTTTATTCCTCATACGATTCAAACCACAGTGATCTATGTGACATTATATCTGATAAAGAAATTAGTACATAGTCATTTTTGGATCAGACATCCAACATGAGGCATATCATAAATACAAAAATCCTTAGGACAGGTCCATATATGGACTTGTGCATGATATAAACATCGATCATGTCTGGCAGAAAGTCTACATCCAGGCAAGTATCCATTTAAAAAAAAAAGAAAAATTAAAAGGTAGAATGTATATCACTGTCCTCACCACAGCTCTCCATGGAAACGAACAAGTTGAGTTCATGGACTTAAAGGAAATTTGTACCAAAAAATGCTTTCAAAGAATTTTAGCTGTTATTCGGAGGCAGAATATCTCTTAAATTAGCTGGGTACTTGCAAAGTATGCACAAACAGGTATCTGATTCGGAGATAGCCAGCCAAAATGAAAACAGTGTATTTAAGAAAAGGAATGAGAAAATGCTGATTAAAAAAAAATCTGGTTTAGCCCTTTACTCTGCTGTTTGTCACTACAGCAGCCAAGGCTCACGCACGTAAAATCAATGTGACACCAGGAGAGGCTTTCCGGCTTTCCAGGCTTCCTACTACTCTTTGTAAAGCTAAATTTCTGTGTCCAGAGATGCCAGTGGAAGCAGTGGGACCTGGATCTAACGCTCACATACCCTACAATTCAGCTGAAACTCCATATCATAATTACAAGCCAACATAACACAACCAGATCGCACAGCCACTTCTACTGAGGATGTGGTGGAATATATTTTACTATCTCTGAAATAAGTATAGCTTTCTGTAATACAACAAGGAGCTGATTATTCTCAAGGACTCTTGCTTGCTTTTCAGCACAGCCTGGCCCGTCTGACTTCTCCCCCTTTTGTGAGGAGGGGCTGTACAACGATCCTTGCTGAGGCAAGTGAGGTCTATAAAATCAAAACTCACGGAACTGCACAAAGAAGTACTGCAAGCTCGTTTGCGTCCCTTTTATGCTGAGAGCTCCATCTGGAGAACTGGCTGGCTTCTCAAACTCCCCTCCTTTTAGTGGCAGCCCTGGACCATTTATGTCCTATGTGATCTGGTACGAAAAAACACAACTTTTTTTTTTCTTGAGAAAAATTATTACATGCAATAAAATTAATTTCATTAAAATTCAGTGAAATACCACATATTTTACCTGCTGTAATAGTAAAATTTCAGTGCATAGTATACTAAAAATAAAACAATTCAAGCAAAACCAAATCCGATAATGCTAAACAAAAATCCCCCACAAAACTCTAAGAGCATACAGTGCATACATCCAACAGACCATGCAAAACAAGGATTCCATTCAAATTTCACATCTCATTAAAGACAATTTGGCCAATAATCCATATGGGTTTAGGAGCAAAGAAGGATTTTCCAAGACAGATAAACTGAAATGATCCTCCTTTGATCTCCGAGGTTAAGAATCGGCGACAATGGAAGATGAACAACAAGGGGCAGAACTACTGGCCTTTTTATGTGCTACAATGGCATCAGCAAACAACTACTTAATCAATATTTGGCCAGGGACACTGAAAACTTCCTTTTCAAATTTTAATTCCTAGTTGTAAAACAACTGTAGGGCAAGCAGCAAGATAAGACATTAAACTGACTGCTTAATTGCCTTTTACTGTCTTACTAGTTATATACGCACATTCTTAATAGTTCGTGAATCTTTATTTACTAGAATGAATAAACGACCTGTCGACAATTACATCAAACTCCACTAACTAAATAATCTCGGTGCATGACACTCTTTAACTCTAATGTGTCCTCAGTGAGTTTTAATTTCATTACGCGTCACTTTTTTTTTTTTTCCTAGGCAAAGTGATTTAAACTGAATTAGTTTAACAGCATGGGGCAGGAGCACTCCAGGGCAAGCGAAGTAAAACGTTGCGCTCACACTACACTGAACAAGGTCTTGTGGTGAATTACGTTACTGTGCATCATTTTTATTAGTCAGAGCGCTCAGCGTTTGGGGAACACTTGGAAGTATCCTGCATTTTTATTTATATATTTTGTTATTTCTCTAGCCACATGTGTTTGTTACGTAGGATTTAAAGTGACATTTACACGGAGAAATTCTCGTTGACTGGCTTGCTCTGATTTATTGCTTTGCGTTTCACTCAATTTCTTCTTAAATTAACCAGAGAGCACTTTGTAGTTCTGCTTCATTTCCCAATGCAGTTTTATTACACAGCCCTGGGGACTCGTGATAATTTATCACTATCAACTTTATTGGCTTCCCTCTTCTAAACCCTGTTCCAACACCTTATCAATAAGTAAACCTAATACCAAACTAAACCTTCCCTGAGTAAGCGCTAGATAAGAGCATCATCTTTGACTGATACAACAAAGAATTACTATTAGAAATCAGAAAATAATCTGGTTTACAGATTTCATCGGCATCGACTTTTACTTTCAGCATTAACTGCTAATTAGTTTTTCATTAAATTAAGACCTCTGTCTGTCTGCTGATTCCATCGCTACCTCTGTGTAAGCACAAAGATCCTTGCCCTCGATGAGGGTTTTGCCAGAGAGTTTCACTCGGGATTAGAGTCACACTCTTGTTCAGTGGGTACTTTCTACTAACAGAATAGAACAAATTTGGGCCCCAGTCCTGCCTGCCCCAACCCACGTGAGGAACTTTACAGACATGAATAGGCCCTTTGAGTGGGACTCCTCGCCGTCACCCACGTATGACAGCGTTTGCAGAAGCGGAGGTCTGATACCTGATCCAGTAAACCCATCGTACATCCTAAACCTGAGGACTTCCCCCAGAGCTGCAGTTGCTCAGCACATTACAGAGCTGGTTTCAAGAAGAGCCTGATTTCTACCATGGCAAATTCCTACTGACGTCAAGGATTTTGCAGTGGTGGAGAACGCAGAAAGTCAAAGATAAAAATCACATTTTCGGAGCAAGTCCTAGCCACACCGAAGTCAACCGACCATGTTTCTTGCCTCAGCCTTTCCAGAATGACACCATGTCTGTCTAAATAGATTATTAAGATTTTCAGAGCAACCGAATAAGATGCCAACTTGGGTGCAAATTCAAGTTAATCAACTGCCGTGCATGAAACAATCCTGATATTTGCTAAAGTACATTTGCCTTTGTTCTAGATATATGCAATCAGGAAAACGGGAAGGGATGCCCACAGCGGTTCTATTTTTAAGTTGAAGAAAGTGCTCCTAAGATGGCAAAACACACAAACCCGTTAATGAAATCATTATTTCAAGAAAGGGAGATGATGTATCTCTGTACTACTTCAGAGAGCCGCTGCTAGACTAACACCCTTTCTTCCCACAGCTGGAAGTATTATTAGTGCTCATGTAAAGCGATTAGTGTGCAGTTACTCTGCCACTAGCGCTCTCCTCGAAGTCCCCCAGCTCGCCTTCAAGGCAGGAGAGCATGGGCTGATCTCGGGAGCAGCAAACTCCGCTCTGAAGTCACTCAAAACGCAAACATTTAGCGCCCTTCTGAAAATGCTCAGCACGCTGGGACATCGCGCTCTCGCTGGATGGTAAGGTCATTATTGGTCGTTGAGGTCATCAGTTATTATTATTATTAGCTCAGAATAATGATTTGCAAGCTGGAGCCTGGCGCAGAGCCCCACAGTGACGACGGGTCCAGCAGAAGAAACAAAGCTGTATTGGGTTTGCGTGGCATCACGTATGTCGATCTGCCCGTGTGCAGCACCTGGCTTTCCTATCCAGGGCTGGGCTCTCGCACACTATTGAGATCGAGGAAAGCAAGGGGAAAAAGACCGACAGAAAATGCTGTTAGCACTACCTGCCTTGAGCCAAATCCTGGAGTCACTAGGGAGATTTTCTTAATTAAGCACTATTTTCTTGTCAGCTCTGAGAGCCTCCAAAATGAAATCCTGTTCAAGTTACACGAGCCGCTTTCTTAGACCTGCTAGTCACCAAATATGTGAAGTACTGTATGAAACCCCAGACTAAAGAAGATTAATTGCCTGCAGCCACAGTCATCACATTTCATTCAATGAGTGAACCTTTACCGGGAATGTTGAGCGGGGGAACACATCGTGCTTCTCAGCAGCAAGACACAACCCTATTTCACTCGGCGAGTACGTCCTCTTACCACTGCGCCCTGGGACGCTGGAGCAAAATCATGACAAGCCCTGCACCAGAAAAATCACAGCCAAAATCTAACTCGGCATCTGCTCGTCCCAAGCTCCGGCCACTGGCCCAATGGCCTACGACGCAGAAGTGAACAGGATGACTCAAACTGATAGCTGGTGCCTGCATGTTAATCCTGTCCCTTAATAAACTGCCTTTATTAGTTTAACAACCTAAAAATAACTGGCTGCAGGACACTGACCAACGCTAATCAAAACATCTGCAAGCCCATCTAGCCCGAGCTACCCTTTAGATCATGTGCCACCACTTCAAAGCCTGTGCATCAAGTCAGTAATTGTAGCATTGCATCTAAATATTTAAGCTAGGGGCTGGTAGTCGCGTGTCCCATTTACAGTCAGCATCTGTCCTCTAATTCCATTACAGTACAAAGCAAAAATGTTTCCCAAAACTCACAAACAGGAAAGGCATCACACTGCTAGAGAAGCAGCAGCAGCTTGAACTTTCTAGCTGCTGAGCAGGGCTTTTGTGCTACGGTCCTTCCCCCCCTTCGAACTCCCCACATACACACACAAAAATAGGGGTGGTGCCGAAATTGTATTAATGTGAGCCTCAGGCACACAGAAAAAAAAGAAAAGAGGAAGGGGAGGGAGAGGGGGGAAGGGTTTGGTCCAAGATGAAAGTAAGAAGGAAATAAAGGAGGCAATTTAGTCTGCTGTAGCCTGAATTGCTCTCAGTACAGCCAAGGGTAGAGGCTCGGGATGAGTAGGGCCCTTTTTGGACGGGTGCGCATGACTGGGGGAGGATCCGCCAGGACAGGGCCCGGGGGCCAATTCCGCTGGCCGGGAACAGAGGCCCCCTTTGAGGCCGGGCAGGGGGTCCCAGCCCCAGCCCCAGCCCGCTCGCAGCGCGCCCGAGGACCAGCTCTACGCCCCATCGTTTGAGCGCTGAAAGCCACCGGTTCCTGCCAGAAAACAACAGCTATCTTATGAAGCGGGGAGTTATCAGATTAGTCAGCAAACCATGCCACGCATAACTCCAGCTAAAGGTACAAGTGACTCCCTCTTCTGTAGCGGTTACGCTAAAAATATGCCCCCGATGTGCCATATAAAGGCACAAAAGTTTCTCTTTCATGCTCTTTATTTATGGCTTGTGCCTTTAATAAAAATATATCACGCATGCAGAAATACAGATATGCTATTATAGAATTATAAGCTTCCTGATATGCGTTGCAACAATCAAGGTTTTCTTTAAATGTATGTCCCAAATCAGGGTGACACTGACAGAAATGCCGAAGTACAGCAAAGCAGGCTGCACATGTGGCATCTGTAAGCGCCGGCAGGAGAATCGGGTTTAAGCGTCCGTGAACAGAGGCTGAAACAGAATCGCAGCGGGGCGTATGGAAGTTTACCTACACTTATGCATGTGATGGGAGAAATCCCAAGCCCCATCATATACTGTTTCTACCACACATCTTTCAAAAATATCATGTTTCTCTTCTTTCTAATCCCACTCTGCTCTAAGTACTCCCCAAATCCCAAATCTTGAATTAGCTACCATTAAAATTACAACAATTGTTATCCTTGCCCTCAGAAAAAAAAGTCTCTCCCTGGGCCACCCAAAAGCCCACGGTGAGGAGGGGATTTCAGGCAACGTCAGCAAGTGTCCAGCACTAGATCTGTGCTCCCGAGCTGGAGAGCGATTCCACGCTCAGCCCCAGGACTTGCTTTCTGACCGAAACAAAAGCCTTCCCTTGCATCTCCCGGCACCCAC
>NW_010557269.1:0-2014 GCF_000687285.1 Phaethon lepturus | reverse complement strand
ATACTGCTTTTTTTTTTTTTTTCAGCCTGTAATGCAGTGCACTCCCACGGAGAGCGCTCGGCGGCAAGCTGCCACGCCAGGGTTTTGCTGCGCACCGCCGGAACGACCCTCAGACATGCTGCAAGCCACCCAAGCGTCGGAGAGGGCATGAAGAGGCCCCGTCAGCGGGCACCCTCTGCCACACCAGGCCTCGTGGCCCGGCTGCTGGGCGCTGGCAAATACGATCCTGCAGCATCAAAATCCTCAGGAGCGCTGCCAGTTATAGTCACAAGAGAGCAGGATCTGACCCGACGGTTTTTATAGACGGGGTGAAATGGCAGCAGCTCTGCTGGCAATGGGAGTTGAAGCAGAACACTTTCTGTTGGCCGGGTACCGAAAGCAGCAATGGACTTATCTCATGGTTGTTTTTTTCTTCTTCTGAGCTCCCCAGTGTGTTGTCCCTATAGTATCACACTATACATAAGGCACGTATATGGTAACAAATCCTTTCTTGAGCACCAGCTCTCTCACGCTGCGGCATCCCGGCCACTCCAGTAATAAGATTAAGCAACAGCTTGCTAGTCAGGGAGGGGGAGCAGGCGTTGCTGCGGGGAAGAGCACGCTCTCCCTCCAACTGCCAAACCTTCCCAGGCACTGTCACAGAACAGAAGGGATTAGCAATCTGCCGTCTGCACAGAACTGCCCGACCGCGTTCATCTGGGAAAAACCTGGATGCAGAAGGACAGGATAGGGCTGTGCTACCCCATTTAGTCAGGGGGAATCTTGCCACTGACTGAACTCAGAAGCAGCAAAGTAGGAGGCTCACATCCGCAGAAAGCAAAGAAAGAGGGTAGGTCAGAGGGGAGAACGCAGCCTCCTCGTACGACCGTACTGGGGGGCACGAGCTAGCCCCCGTTCGCAATGACGCACCGCCAGCCCCAGTGCTTTTCCTGCAACAGTCTTGGGGCTACTCCGCGCTGGAGGGCGAAAGCCACACGCCCAGACTCCAATTTATGGTAGATCAGGAACCCTGCTTTAAAGAGTGGAGAGTCAAAGACCAGGAAGAGTATTTCAAAGAGAAGTAGAGGGGTGGGATATATTGATGACAATATTTTTTCTCTTGCTGTCTCTCTTAATTACTTTTTGTTCCATAAAGCAGGGATATTATCAGGGCTTCCTATCTTCTGTTTTTAATCTCTCTTGAGAAATGCAGGAAGGCAAAAAAGCCAGGTATTTTAAAACAACTAGGGCACTGACTTTAGCTATTCTTCCCTTGGTGCACATCCCTCAGAACAATTCTCTGTTGCAGGAGGTTCTGGGGGAAGCTCTGTGACCCATCTTACAGGGCCAGCTAGACTGGGCAATCAAACTCTGCCTTCTCAGCTTACCCTATTACTTCGTTAGCATTTTCTGCATGTTTGCGTTACATGCATCCACACAAACACAGACACACAGAAGAGGAGGCTTCCCTGAAAGCTTTAGTAACAGAGTTGAAAACGAAGTTTAGGGAATGTTTTAGAGTTTGTTCCTACACACCAAGGAGATATCCTACTTTTAAAGAAGGGGTTCCAGCTGTCCTTTTTGAATGGCACTCAGCATCTCTAAGTGTCTAGAAATGCTAGAAACATTTTCTAGGTAAAACCAGCTATTTTTTCCAGGGTGGAGAGTCCATAAAACTGTGTGGAGCATCAGCTATTAGGGGCTCATTGAATAATTCATCCCTCATTGCAAGCCCATAATGTCTTTTCTCGGCCTTTTGTGGGGCTGTTTTCTCTTCTTTTCTCCTTGAATTATAAAAAGGTTGCCTTCTTTTGTTCACATCAAGCTGCTGCTAGCTGAAGCTTTGTCTGTGCAAAGCCAAAGTGTGAGTTTCAATGGACTCCCCCCTCTTTGTTTTCCAAGTTCATCTCCAAGTGTAGATTGTGTATAGAAAGCCTTCTTTGTAAAAGCTGGAAAAGTTGTACAAATGTTTGACCAGCTCATTTGGTACTTTTGTCTCGCCTTCACCAGTGCCTGTGCTGGGCAGCCACATCCA
>NW_010557268.1:0-211 GCF_000687285.1 Phaethon lepturus | reverse complement strand
GCAGGGAAAACAGCTCCTGCTATAAGGATTTCCTTCCTTTTTTTTTATTTTTATTTTGGAGATTGCTCTGGCTCCTGCTCTCCCTGCCGGCAGCCAGCTCCCTCCCGGCCGGCACCACGCTGCAGGGAGGGGTTGGCTGCCTGCGGATTTCTCCCTTTTCCCTGCAAGAGCGAGATGCTGATGTGTAAGCTCTGGGTCTCCTTGGCTCCCC
>NW_010557267.1:0-206 GCF_000687285.1 Phaethon lepturus | reverse complement strand
AAGAGGTACTCCTCTCACGCAGTGTCTCTTTCCATCCTGTTTTGAGTCCAGCACAACACGGGGTGGACTAAATTTAGCCAGAATTTCAAGTGTTTGTGATATTTGAGAGTTCCTCTCTTGCCTGGGTTTATTGCATGATGAAAGCGAGCGGTCCTGCGGGCTGTGACAGAGCAAGCGAGGCAGCGGCAGATAAAAACCAGCCCTCC
>NW_010557266.1:0-2119 GCF_000687285.1 Phaethon lepturus | reverse complement strand
AAATCTGTCATTATCTCAAAGCCTTCGTGCCTCACGTTAGGTGCCAGAAATCTGTCATTATCTCAAAGCCTTCGTGCCTCACGTTAGGTGCCAGAAAGGACTGTTGTGGTTTAGCCCCAGCTGGCAACCAAGCACCACACAGCCACTCGCTCACTCCCCCATGGTGGGATGGAGGAGAGAATCAGCAGAGTAAAAGTGAGGAAACTTGTAGGTTGAGATAAGGACAGTTTAATAAGTAAAGGAAAAGCCACACATGTAAGCAAAGCAAAACGAGGAATTCATTCACCACTTCCCATGGGCAGGCAGGTGTTCTCCAGGAACATCTCCAGGAAAGCAGGGCAGCATCGTGTGTAACCGTTACTTGGGAAGACAAACACCATCACTCCGAACATCGTCGTCCCCAACTTCCTTCTTCTACGCCGCAAATTTGAATATCTCTTTGGCCAGCCTGGGTCAGCTGTCCCAGCTGTGTCCCCTCCCAGCTTCCCGTGCACCCCCAGCCTCCTTGCTAGCAGGCCAGAGCACGAGAAGCTGGACTGTCCTTGAGTACTTAGCAACAACTCAAAACATCAGCACGTTATCAACATTTTCTCATCCCAAATCCAAAACATAGCCTCACACTAGCTTCTATGAAGAAAATTAACTCTATCTGGCTGAAACCAGGACAACAGGGAACATAAGTCTGGACATGCAGTCGTGACTTTGAAGGAGGTATTAGAATCTGGTCCATTAACTCCAAATACTTCATTAACGAGGGCTCTGAAACTGTCCCAAAATCAACAGGCTAACATATACACAGACTCTAAATATGCATTTGGAGTGATTCATGCTCATGGGGCAATTTGGAAAGAAAGAGGACTTTTAACCCCGCAAGGATCACCTGTGGAATATGGACAAGAGATTTTAAGATTATTCGAAGCAGTAAAGAAACCAAAAGAAATTGCGGTGATGCATTGTAGAGCTCATCAGTTTGGACAAACCGAAACAATAAAGGGTAACCGCAAAGTGATGAGGAGGCTAAACAAGCAGCTAATGTTGAAATTGTGGGAGCTTTATTCCCTGTAAGAGGGATGAAATTGGAAGTACCTAAATATGGTATCTTAGAAGACAAATTAGCAGAGAGACTGAAATGTCAAAAGAATACGGAAGGATGGTGGGTCACCAAAAATGGACAATATATAATAACTGCACCCATGATGAGAGAGTTGTTACGACAAGTTCATGAAACCAGTCATATGGGACCCTAGGCATTAATTGCTATTATAAAAGATTATGTGATTGGTCCCACAGCAAGATGATATGCAGTCCAGGTGGTAAGACAATGCATAATTTGCTGTAAGAATAACCCAAAAATAACACCTAGGCCTCCACCTGGAGAGGTAACAGTAACCCGAGGAAATTTTCCAGGGGAATGTTGGCAGATTGTTTTTTCTGAGTTACCACAGTATAACCAATATAAATACCTTTTGGTTCATACAGATACCTTTACTGGATGGCCTGAAGCATTCCTGTGTCGCACCAACAAAGCTAGGGAATACCTAAGCTATTACTAAAAGAAATAATACCAAGGTCTGGGGTACCGGTAGGAATATCTTCTGATCGGGGCCTGCATTTTGTAGCAGATAACAGTTAAGCAAAATCCTTGGTATCAAGTGGGATTTACATATCCCATGGAGGCCTCAGTCGCGTGGGAAGGTAGAAAGAATGAATCAAACTCTGAAATAGCAGATTAGTAAAATATGTCAAGAAACTTCTTTAAAGTGGCCACAAGCCCTTCCACTAGCTCTTTTGAGAACAGGAATACAACCAAGGTCTAGGAGTAAAATTAGTCCTCACAAGGTACTATATGGAAAACCATACCAAACGTCACTGATTCCAGGGGAAATACATGTGAAGGGAAAAACAGATTTAAAGTTGCATATAATTTCTCTAGGGAAAGTCCTTGCGGCTCTCCGATGACATATTGTTTTAAGAGGGCCACTCACATTAGACACTCCTGTCCACCAGTATCAACCAAGAGACTTCGTACTTGTATATATTGGTAAAGTGTGTGTTTTTATAAGAACCTCTTGTGATTCTGTGTTTGTGGATATGACTATAGATGTAAGTAATCACTCTA